>NW_026728103.1:365000-660478 GCF_030684315.1 Stegostoma tigrinum
ACAATATCTTTGTTAAAATGAATGTGACTTATTCCTGAATAAACACAGAAATTACGAGAAAAGCTCAGCAGGCTGGGAGCATTGATGAAGATAAATCAGAGTTATTGTTTCAGGCCCAGTGAACCTTCCTCAGAACCTGTTTTATTTTTTTTAAAATTACTTCCTCAGTTTTATTCTCCCATACACAAGGAAATATCCATCAGGTATTCACCAGGCATGCCATTTTGAAAATCTTATCTAATCAAAAAGAACATTTCTCATTCTCAGGCCTGAGCTGTTAATCCTCCAGAACACAATGCCTACATCCTAGGGCAGCGTACAGTGAACCGTCTTTGAAAATTTTCAAACATTGTCATGTTTGCCCTACTCAGATGCAGGGAAACATGCCTAAGATCATACCCGGCACACTTTGCAAGAAACGGCAGCATTCAATTCACTTTGCAAATCACTCGCAACATCTTCAGAGCAATGTTATATGATTTATGTACCAGGACGCACAAATCCCTCAGTGGCACCGACCTCTGCGTTCCTTCTCCAGTCATATAATTTACTGCTGTTTTATCCTTTTGCCGAAATACAAACTTCCCGTAACCCAAACTGTACTGTTTTACTTGCAATCCCAAAGGTTTGCTCATTCTCATCCCCTGTCTACAGCCCGTTGTAGATGCTGTGCCTCCACTTGACATCTTATTGGACGACTCTGCTGGTGTACTAGCAAATTGAGCTCCAATCCTATCAGCCCTTGATCCAAAGCGGTAATCTGGTTTGTAAGCTGTTGATGACCGCACACTGATCCCTGAGGAATTCCAGTAGTTGCAGCTTCCCAAACTGAAAATAAATAATTATCTCTACTCTACATTTCCTGTTAGCTAACCAGGACTCACTGTGTAGCAGCTGGGAAAGGTTGCAGGGCCTCTCCTGTGGTGTGCAGCTGGTTGTCCAGGTGTTTCTGTGCTCAGCAACACACCATTAGGGTTATTTGTTGTCAGATCATCAGGTAGAGGTTGTACTGTCAATGACTCTGATACTTGAGCATTGAAAAAACAAGCACAGAATATAGACTGACATTTGAGTAGAATGCTGCACAGTCAAAAATGCTGTCTTTCAGATGCAGCAATAAATCTAGTCTGCCCTCTCAATCAGATGCCCAATTTTCCCCGGACATGTGTTGAGGAGGAGGGGAGATTTCCTATCATCTGGTTAACATTTGTCTCTTAAACAACACCATGAACACAGATAATCTTAATGATGAATTTTATTTTTGGCTGTGGGTGCTATGTGGAAAATTGCCACAATTGGTACCCAATAAAATTTTCAAAAATGTCTTTGATGAGTGATCTTCCAGATGTTTGCAAAATCATAAGGGGTACAGAAGTGGAAAGAATCAGGGTCTTTTCCCCGGGATGGGGGAGTACAAAACGAGGGGGCACAGCTTTAAGGGGAAAGGGGGACGATTTAAAGGGACTTAAGGGGCAACATTTTCATGCAGAGGGTGGTGTGTTTATGGGATGAGCTGCCAGAGGAAGTGGTGGAGGCTGGTACAATGACAACATTTAAATGGCTTCATGATGAGTAAATGTTTGGGAAAGGTTGAGAGAGGTATGGACCAAATGCTGGCAAATGGGCCCAGATTTATTCAGGATATTTGGGCAGCAAGGACGAGTTGGATCGAAGGGTCTGTTTGTGTACTGTGTATCTTTATGTCTCTCTGACTCCATGTCTGAATACGTCATTTTAATCCTGTGTAACTCCTGAGAGAGGAAAAATGATCTCCTATCTTATTGCCAGAACCATCTCATTGTTTGAATGGGGAATTCCTTTCCCTCTGTAACAGCCTTGAGGGTTGGAGTGAGAGAGCAACACACAGGATACGAGCTGCAGTTGGCAAATTGGACCCTGAAGCCTGCTGCTTAATTTAGAAAGATCATGGCTGATCTGTATGTGGCTCAACACCCCTTTCCTGTTTATTCCCAATAATGGACTCTCTTGTCCATTAAAGGTCAGTTGATCTCTGCCTTGAATATCTTCACTAACCCAGTCTTCACTGTTCCCTGGGGATGAGAACACCACAGACTGCACAATATTAAAGAGAAAGATACATTCTTATCTCAATGTTAATTAGGAGACTCCTTAAAGTGTGTTAACCTCTCAGCAGGTTACCTCCTCTTTCAAGAGCACAACAAATAGGAGCAGATGTCGGCCATTCATCCCCCAAACTTATTCCATATTCCAATTGACTCTGTTCTGTAAAGTATTTACCTATCTCAGCCATCACTGCTCTCTTAGGAAAATATTCCCGATACCTTCTGACCAGACAATATAAGAAATTGGAGCAGAATTAGCCATTTGGCCCATCGAATCTGCTCTGCTATTTGATTATGCTTGACATGTTTGTCTTCTCACCGTAACCCTCGATCTGCTTATTGATCAAAACATATCTATCTCTGTCTTAGAGACATGGCTGTGTGTGTGTGTGTGTGTGTGTGTGTGTGTGTGTGTGTGTGTGTGTGTGAGAGAGAGAGGGAGAGAGAGAGAGAGAGAGACAGAGATGGAGCAGAGACAATACGGTGATACTTATCCTGGCAGAGCGGGGAAGGTTATTGTTGCTTGTCCTGTGTTGCTGGACATTTCTTCAGACTGCCGGTACTGCACTGAGCTTGGTCCTGAGCTCAGACCATGTTTGGTGTGGCTTCCTCTGCTAAAAGAATGCTCCTCGTTTGTACTAGGCCATCCATCAGGACCTCTGTGTCCCTTTCGACAAATCTTGGTGCAATTGCCCCTTATCTGTCAGGCTCGGGGTAAACTGTGCAGGCTGGCTCCGAACTGAGAAAGTTCAATTGTGTGCCCATTGGCTTTTTAAAGTTGGCACCTGCGCCAGGGGCCATGGGATACCTGGGCCATCCAGGCGATGGGAACTATTACCAGCCATGATGGTTGGGACAATCAGACTGGCATTGAATAGGAGGAATGGCATGTGCTGGGGTAGGTAGATAATGAGGGGAGTTTGATGAGATAACATCAGAAAACTAGCTCAGCCTCCTGCAGACTATCCCTCTGTCACACTCAATTAAAATATCACTGAGACAAATTATTGTTAGATTCAGCCCAATGAGCCAAAGACTGCTCACCACACTCTCGGTCACAAATGCAGAACAAAATGCTCATTCAAAACTCTCCATTATCTGAACTCACAGCAATATCCTATTCACACATCATTCCTGAAAAACTGACCCATGTTGCAAGATGCCATCAAAATGTCTACATGTCAGCATTCTATAACTTGTGAACACATCCTTCCATGGCACTGTCTCTCACCTTCCTCTCTCTGTCTGTATTAGCAAAGCCCTCCCATTTTTCATATTTAAACTGATGCCCCACCATCTCTCTCTGGCAGTGATTCTCACACACATGGCACCCCTTGTCATGGCACATTGGAGATATGGAGCTGTAAATGAATGGGAGCCGCACATCCTGTCACTTCCAGCATGGGCTGCAAGTTTCCCCAGGCTGGGCAGTGATTTAACACAGCATTACTGAGCACTGCACTGGGATGGTCTGTACAGATCTACACGCTGGGAGAGTAACTGCTCCGGGTTTACAGATCAGTTCAGTGGTGATCACTTCACAGCCCCCCCCATGCTGGAGAGATACCTGGTCCGGGTTTATAGATCAATGCACTGGTGTGGTCTGCACAGCTCCCCGTGCTGGACTGATATCTATTTGACTGGTGAGGCCTGCACAGTGTCCCACTCTGGACAGATTGCCGGGTTGTATTCAGCAGGACACTAGCCTGGCCTGCACAGTGCTCCATGCTGAACAGGTATTCCATCTGAGTATGTGGTGTCTGGGCTGGTTCTGTGAGGTGGATTGAGAATGTGAGATAACTGACCACTTCAGCTGATCTGGCAATGCCTTTAATTTGTGTTTGCCAGTTGTGTTGAGTTTGGGGAGAGATTCCCACCGCGAGGCTGAGTGGGTCTCACCAAAACTGATGGACAGAAGGGCCTTTGTGATGTGAGTCTTTATGACACTATCACATTCTGTAACCGACATTCTCTGGAACGTTCTATAACTGACATTGTTTGTGAACGGTTGGATGCCAGTTAATTGAACAAAAGATAAGATCCCGAGGGAAAAGATCCCGTTCCAGTGAGATGGAGACTCTGTTTCAAAATCCCCTCAGGCAGTGAAAGGGGTGAATACATTTTCCCTGCGTTCATGTTTCTACACAACCAAAAATTGGCCACAATTTAGACGAAGAGACACAAAATTCCAAAATTCCTTTTTGAATCCTTCAGGAAGGCAACGTCTGAAAACCTTTATATCTGGAACTGTAAAGAAGTAACCTGTGCCTGCTCTCAAGTGATCGAGTCCCTGGGAATGTTCTAGAAACCATCTGTTCCCCGGATGTTTATCTGTGTGTTTGGGGAGGGAGTGTTTCTTGTGTTTTACGTTACGTTTCTTGTAAAAAAAAAGTGAGACATTACTGTTTGTTATTTTAACTTCATCTTTTATTTCAATAAATCTGTGATATGTTTAAAAATGTCACTGAGTCCTCAATCAAACTGGTAACTTTGCCTCCAGGCTGATGTGTAATTTATTTATTTTCCTTCCTCACAGTTAACGTGGTGACGATCTACGTCCTGCTTTATAAAGATTGTGGGTTGTCTCCATGTGTCAGACGTTACCTGGGGGCCATGGCAGTGGCGGATCTACTGGTCATTATCCTCGACGTGATCCTGAGACACATTCCCATTGTTTATCCGGAGCAGTTTTATTTCCTGCGGTACATCCGCGTGTGTAATATCCACGCCGTCCTGCTTTATGCAGCCACTGACTGTTCTGTCTGGTTCACCGTCACTTTCACCTTTGATCGATTTGTGGCCATTTGTTGCCAGAAGCTGAAAAGTAAATATTGCAGTGAGAAAACGGCGGCTGTGGTTCTGGGAACAGTGACTGCGCTGAGCTGTTTAAAGAACATTTTCTGGTATTTTATGCTCACAGCTCGCTATTGGTTGCTGAACGTCCCCTGGTTTTGTGAGGGAACAATCGATGTTCAATCATCTCGTGCCTGGGTCACAATCGAGTTCCTCCACCACATTCTAACCCCGACTCTCCCATTTCTCCTGATTCTGCTGCTCAATGTTTTCACCGTCAGACACATTTTAGTGACCAGCAGAGCCCGCAGGAGACTCCGGGCTCACACCAATGGGGACGGTCAGTGTGACACAGAAATGCAAAATCGCAAAAAATCCATCATTTTACTGTTTGTGATCTCGGCCAATTTTATCCTGTTATGGTCAACGTTAATGGTGTTTTCTATATGGTTTCGAATGTATGGGTTTGGGTATTACTCTGTGTATCTGGATTGGTTTGTGCAGGAATTGGGCTTCATGCTGCAGCTCCTCAGTTGCTGCACAAACACCGCGATTTATGCCGTGACCCAGACTAAGTTCAGGCAGCAGCTGAAGAATGTGCTGAAATATCCCTTTACCCAAATTCATCAATCAATCAAATTCACTCATTAATCAATCCATCCAGGATTTTCTCATTTCAGTTCAATGTTTCAGCAATGAAGCAGCCTGTCGCTATGGTAACAGACTGAGGGTAGTGCTGGTTTATCCAACCTTATCCCACAGGGGGTCACAGGGAAACATGTCAATGTTTCTCTCAACTCACAGGCCAAAGAGAAAAGGCACCATCCCACTGACTGTAACTATTACTTCAATTTATAATTGATAAACATGTACATTAAAGAGAGCCAAGCAGCAGAGTGAACTGTATCATTGTTGCTGTTCCTCCAGTTTCCGGTTGCCATCGATGTGGCACTGGAGAAGGCTCAGGATGGACATGTCGTCCAAGGGGTGGGAGGGGGAGTTGAAGTTGTTTGTGACTGGGAGGTGCAGTCATTTGTTGCGAGCCGATTGGAAATGCTCCACAAAGCGGTCTCCGAGCCTCCGCTTGGTTTCCCCGATGTACAGGAGCCCACATCGGGAACAGCAGATACAATAGACCGGATTAGGGGATGTGCGGTTGAACATCTGTTTGATATGAAAGGCTTTTTTGGGGCCTGGGATATTGGTGAGGGGGGAGGTGAAGGGGCAGGTGTAGCACCTTCAGCGGTTGCAGGGAAATGTGCCGGTGCTGGTGGGGCTACTGGGGAGTGTGAAGCAGACAAGGGAGTTGTGGAGAAAGCGGTCCCTCAAAGGGCAGTTGGGATAGAGAGGGAAATATATCATTCGTAACCTCCACACTCCCCACTAGCTCTCATCCCAAGACCAGCGTACCCCCCCCCCAATCCCTGCCTCCTTAACCTGCCCATCTTCCCTCCCACCTTTCTGTTCCTCCCACCTCACTGACCACCCCCACCACCGCCTACCTGTACTCACCTATATGAGCTTCACCCACTCCTCCTTGACCTGTCCGTCTTCTCTCCCACCCAATCAGCTCCACTATCTATCGTCTACCACCGCCGTCCCTCTCACTGTTTATTTTAGAGCCTCCTGCCCCCTCACCCATTTCTGAAGAAGGGTCCCGACCCAAAGCATCAGCTTTCCTGCTCCTCTGATGCTGCTTGGCCTGCTGTGTTCATCCAGCTCTGCACCTTGTTATCTCAGATTCTCCAAAATCTGCAGTTCCTCCTGTCTCTGAACCAATGCCATCCTCTGCTGGCCTCCTCACCCCACTGCACAGGGGTGGGAGATGGTGAAAGCCAGCAGGGGTTCAGTCAGAGAGAAAGAGTAGTCCACAGCAGCATCAATACACACAGGCACAGATAGGCGCACACACACGCTTTCACACACACTCACAGTGTGCTGGTGTGGAGAGGATTGCAATTGTACTGAGGCTGGTCAGAGTGAATATGTTCATGTTCAGAAATGTTTATGTTCCGTCTGCAATGTGATAATGATTTGTCTTCTGGCAGTTTTCCGAACATTATACACAATCATTGTAACTCTATTCAGGCACATCTGACTGAATCGTTTTGCCAGGCGACAGGGTGAGTGTTATTGCACTGACTGCAATTACTACAATGTATTGTAATCTACTCTCTTAGATTCTAATTGGGAAAATAATTCAAAAGTGGAGGGGTGAGGCTAGCAGTGTGTTAATTTCTCATTCTGCTGATATCTCAGGGACAACACCGATAGATAAAAACTGCCCTCAGTCCCCAAAGACATTGTTTGCAGAAGGAAACAACTGTGCAACCCGAGAGATTTACAGGTTTTCTCCACAATTATCTGCTGCTTGTGTAGTGGCCACCAGAGGGTGGCATTGTGTCACTTTAAACACAACAGGGAGAAAGAGACTCTGAGCTTTTAATTCAATCACTTTTTAACTCATTCATTCAAACTTCCGTCCAGTAAGTCCCACTCTGGCCAGGGATAGACACAGAGACACACATATGGCACACATCAACATTGCAACTGTTTCACATTAGCCGCAAGAGGGGCGGGCAGAGTAAAATGGGGGAACGGTGATAACCCTACTTTAGCGGACTCACACACTAAACAACAAAGAGCCCACTGCACAAAGGCACAGACGCAAGGACATGCACTAAAACACACACTTAGATGCACTAGCTCACACACACAAAGAGATCCAAACACACAGATAGTTTGACAGAAATAGACATGCACAGTTACAGAGATATACACATTTATACAGAGACATACACACAGATAGAGACAAACACAGTCACATTTATACACCCATACACACACATTTATACACAGAAAAGCAGACACATACACATTTTAAAACACATACACACAAATAGAGAAATATTCACATTTCTACAAACATATACACACAGGCACAGAGACACACACATATACGCACAGACATGGCGACACACAGATACATTTATGCACACACATGTCCACACATATACACTCAGACCCAGTCATGCAAAGACAGAAACACTCAGATAGACACAGCCACACACAAACGCAAAAGCACACGACGCAAACACACACAAACACACAGACACAAAGAAACAAGATTACAAGGGTCTAGGCCTGAAACGTCAGCTTTTGTGCTCCTGAGATGCTGCTTGGCCTGCTGTGTTCATCCAGCTTCACACTTTGTTATCTTACACATACAGATTCCATGTGCAGTGACAGGCACTGCCCTGAGATTAACCATCTTTATGACAGTTTTTGTCAGTCAGGTAATTTCCAGCTTTTACGAATGAAATGCCCATGAGAAAGTGGGAGAGTGCTGTGATTCCCCTTGGCTACTGTCAGGGAGAAGGTGAATGTGTTTAAGAAACACATGATCATTTGTGCAATGTACATACGTCCGATGGTGCAACAGATCCATGGCATCACTTGATGTCCATCTGTGAAACTGATTGATATTCATTCTCAGAAAATCATGAAATCTAAACTTGCCAACTGCACTGGTTAAGTTCAATCCCACTGACATCTTGTGTTTGAGTGAAAGTATTGTGTTCCCCTGTGGGATAAATCTGGGTTCCCTGGCTGCAGAAAACTCTGTTCCCTTGTCTGAATGAAAGGGTGTTGTAGCAAGCTTGAAACTGCAGCTTTGTATCTGTGTGGATTTCAGGTCTGGGGCGAGTGTGTATTTGTGTGTGTGTGTGTGTATTTGTGTGTGTGTGTGTGTGTGTGTGTGTGTGTGTGTGAGAGAGAGAGAGAGAGAGAGAGAGAGAGAGAGAAGGGGAGAAGGGGAAGGAGTGTGAGAGACAGAGTGACTGTTTGAATGGGGAGGGGAGGGACAAACAGGAACCATTGGACAGAACTTTTGAGTTGTTGCTTTCTCTCACACCACCTCACACCCCGCTTTAATCTCACAAACAAGCCTCTTACTCTGCTCCATACCGGAGGGAGGTGTATGTCAGGTAGAGAGAGCTGGGAACTGACTGGAAGAACTGGGATAACAAAGTGTGGAGCTGGATGAACACAGCAGGCCAAGCAGCACCTTAGGAGCACAAAAGCTGACGTTTCGGGCCTAGACCCCTCATCAGATAAGTTGGATAGGGAGAGGGTTCCTTTCTGATGAAGGGTCTAGGCCCGAAACGTCAGCTTTTGTGCTCCTAAGAAGCTGCTTGGCCTGCTGTGTTCATCCAGCTTCACACTTTGTTATCTCGGATTCTCCAGCATCTGCAGTTCCCATTATCTCTAATACAATTTTAACCTCACTGCGAAGTCTCTTCCAGGGATGCCTAACCTGAAGAGGTTACCCTCCTCCCCTGGGACCAACCTCAGGGGCCACCTCCCCCTCTCTCCCAATTTATTTCAGAACCCCCTCCCCATCCCTCTTTTCTGATAAAGGGTCTCGGCTCGAAACATCAGCTTTTGTGCTCCTAAGATGCTGCTTGGCCTGCTGTGTTCACCCAGCTCTACAGCTTGTTATCTCAGCCATACTTCCTCATGCCAATTGGATGGAGCCAGGAGAGGTGTGTGTGCACACACGTGTGTACTGCTGGAAACTCAATGCCAGTTTTGAAACTTTACCACCCGTTCCCTGAAGCAGCTTGAGGCTGAAGAAAGCCTGACGAGCTGGGTCGGTCCCTCATGGGACAGAGGGAAAGTGTGAGAAACGATTGAGAGAGAGAGAGCTGGGACTCAGAGCAATGGGGAGGATCACTTCTTCAGATTCTGTCTTTCCTATCTCTGTCTCTGATTTTTCTGTCTCTCACACTGTCTCTTAATCTCTCTCTCTTCTCGCTTTGTGTCTGTCACTTCCTCTTAAAGCCTCAGCAGTTGTCACTTTCCTGGTCTATTTCTCACTCTCTCTCTCTCTTTCTCTTTCACAGTCTTGCACCTCTGTCTCTGTCTCACACAGTCATCTGTTGTATTTCTTTATTTCATTCTCCCCTCCCTCACTGGTAACCTCTCATTTTTGTCACGTTTCCCCCCACCCTGTTTTTCCCTCTATCTTTCTCTCTGTCTTTTTCCTCAGTCTTTCTCTGTCTCTTTTTTCCTCTGTCTGCATCACTGCCTCCCAGTTTTACACCCCCCACCCCAAGCGGTGTGTTCCCCATTCTGTCCTGCACTGTTTCCCTGGAATCTATCTCTTTCGCACTATTCCCTGGGTTTCTCCCAATCTCTATCCTTCTCTCTCTCTCTCCCTGGGAGTTTCACTCTCTGTCTGCCTGTGTATCCCTATCCCTCTCTCACTCTCTCTGGGGTCAGATTTGGATTCAGTGCCAGAGTTGGGGGAGGGGGCTGAATAGTTATTGCAGGGGGATTGTCCCTCTCTCCCATGTTTTTCCCCTTCCTCAGTCTGTCTCCCTCACCCTCACATTATTCCCAAATCTTGTGCCCGCAAAACAATATCACCCCCTCAGATATTGCATTCCCCCCGCAGATATATTTTGCCCCAACCTGCACAACATTGTTCCAGCAAATATTTTGTTTGCCCACTTTATTTGCCCCCAAAGTTTGCCCCCATTCCAATTCATCAACACCCCACGTTATGTCCTGTCAAATATTGACCCCCTCCAACAAATGTTTGCCCACTTTAAACATTGCCCACCCTGGCTTTTACCTCATAAATATGTTACCCCAGCAAGACAGAGACAGAGTGAGATGAACAGACAGGTAGGAAGAGAAACAGAGGGATGGATAAAGGGGGACGGAAAGACCAGAGAGAGATGGAAGGAGAGGCACGAGAGGAACAGCGATAGAAAGAGTGTGAAACAGGTAGAGAGAGAGGACAGACTGAAATAGAGAAAGATATAGAAAGAGAGAGAGAAACAAGTCAGGGATAGAGACAGAGGGAGTAGAGAGCAAATGAAACCAGCGAGAGAGACAAGACAAAACCCAAGGAAAGGAGCAGAGAGAGAAGAATAAAGCCACAGGGTGAGAGAGAGAAATTGCATTCACAGCAAGGAAAAGGGCAAAGAGGTGAGAGTGGGGTATAAATCCAGAGTACAGAGAGAGAAGGACTGACAGAGAGAGAGAGAGAAATCCCAGGGAGAGAACGAGGAAGGACAGGTACAGTGAGAAATCGAAGGAGAGGAGAGCAAATAGATACCATGGAGAGACAGAGAGGGGTGGTCACAGATAGAATGACCATCAGGCAAGAACAGCAAGATCCCATTGGGCAGAGACAAAGGTGTGGAGAGAGGTGGACAGGGAAGTTCAGAAATGGGAAAGGCTGAACGTTAAAACAGTTCCTGCAAAAACTGGGAAAAGGTGTGAGAGAGTTGGGGGAGGGATCTGAGGGGTGGGGTGATGGTGAATGCTGAGCTGTGAATTCTGTGGGGAGACAGAGATTTAGAGAAAGCTGTGGGAAGGACAGGCAACTGGGAATATGGAGGCAGAGAGGAAGACAGTGGGTTCTTTGGGACCAGAGTGTGCAGCAGCCCCACATCATCCCGGGTTTCAGCTCCCAAATCAAATCTCTTCAGGGGCGAGTGTGGAAAGGCAGGAAAATGAAAATTGATTGAAATGTAAAAGAAAACAACAAAAGCACAGCAAGATCCCACTGCTGTTTGGACGTCACAACCTGACACCTTCCCATTCCCCCAGCAGAGCCCCTGATGCTAAACTGAGAGAACGGCGAACAGGAAGGTGTCTCAACCTGTCTCAGGCTGGTCCCAGTGTTTCTTTTGAGGGGAGGGGAGCGGGAGAAATGTTTACTCCAGAGGCTGGGATTCACACCCCCATCCCCACTCCCAGACTCTTGTTTGTCTCCCTCTGTCTGTGCCCAAGCTTCAGTCTCTCAGAAATCCCCCAGGGAGAGAAAGAGAGAGAGAGAGAGAGAGAAATTGATCCCATCAAAGCCAATAGATTTTGAAACAAAAATAACAAGGATTAAAACGACTGACTTCCAAAGTCTCTCCAATTTCTCAGCACTTTCCCCTCATTTTAAACCCAGAGAATGGGAACAGATTTCATCTGGATTCGAGGGGCAAATGCTTTCTGACTGCCCCCAGGGTTTAATTTCTGAGAGGCTGGGCAATGACTCAGTGGGAGGAGTGACCCCACAGGGCCTGTGTCTCTCCCTCCCTCTGTGTTTAACCTGCCCCCTCCAGCTGGTTCTCTGACATTATGGGGTGGGGGTGTGTTGAAAAACAAAACCAGTGCCCCCCACCCCCCCGCCCCTGTCCACACCCATTCACCGGGCTCAGGCCCCGTGTCCATTCTGTCCGGGATTGGTGCTGTTTCTACGTGAAATATTAAAAATGAGCTTCCACTGGTACAGTCACCTCTCTCTCTCTCTCTCGCTTTCCCTTCAGCCCTGTGCTTTCTCTCTCTGTCCCTATCAATGTCTCCATCTCTGTTGAGCTTTCTCTTGCTCGATAATTGCTCAATGCCTCACTCTCTCCCTATTCCCTCTCTATTTGACAGTGATGCCCTCTCCTACCTCACATTTGCCACGTGGTCCCATCTCCCCGCTGTGTCTGGGAGACATTCGCAATGTCACTGTCACATTTTGGAGGGTGAGGGGGTGATGAGAGGTGGTGGGGAGGGGCATGTCTCGCCTCGGGAGCAAACTGAGGGATGTTACACCCCACCCACTATCAGACTATCAGAAAACTCGCCTGGGTCCCTGCAGACAGCCTGAGGGAGATATGGAGCCCACGGGGGTACACAGCAAGATCCCACAGACTACGGTATGCAGGATCTCTGATGGATTCCCTTAACAACCTGCAGGAGCCCACCCCCCACCACCACAGCATCCCCACAAAGGGAGGAGCTGACATAGGAATGAAGGACACTCTGCACAGCAGGATCCCACCTGCTGTCTCCTGCAGTGCCCCTGCACCACCCCCCACAGACTGAAGAAGCCTGAAAGTTTCTGTATCAATACCACCCACTTTCAGAAACCCTTTCCCCCACCGCCCCGTCTCATCTGAATTTGGAAAGTGTAGCCTCGCTACTGTACAGCAAACGGCTGCAGGCTGTCCCCACACAGCAAGATCCCACAGGCTGCAAAGAGTGAAAAAAGGGCCTCTCCCACCAGCAAATACTAAACTCTCCCATTTCAACTTGGAGCTGGGCTCGGACTGGACATGGGAGTTAACCCTCATCTCCACCTCCCTAGGTCCTGTACCTTGCCCTGCTAAACATGCCGACCTTTTGTATCTGTTCCAGCTGTGATAACATAGTGTGGAGCTGGATGAAGACAGCAGGCCAAGCAGCATCAGAGGAGCACAAAAGTTGACGTTTCGGGCCTAGTGCCTTTTCTGATGAAGGGTCTGGGCCTGAAACATCAGCTTTTATGCTGCTAAGATGCTGCTTGGCCTGCTGTGTTCATCCACCCTACACTTTGTTTTCTCGGATTTTCCAGCATCTGCAGTTCCCATATTTTCTGCTTCAGCTGTATTCCTTATCCCTCCAACACTCCTATCTTCACCCCACCCCCACCACCACACTCCCCGCTGTGCAGGGTCCCACAAACAGCAAAATGTGAAAATGGCCACATGTTGATGGAGGAGCTTAACTCATCCTGAACACTGGCATACAGAGAGCCGGGGTGGGACATTAGACCCTGCAGTTTCTGCCCCTTTCTAATGCAGAGCTCCTCCCCTGTCCCAGAGCCTGCACCAACCTACACTACTCACCCCAACCCCTCCCAGAGATCAGAATAAGGTCCCAGTCAATGGGAACAATTCCCTCCATTCACCCCTAAAACTCACAGACAGGCTGAGAGGGGCCAAGAGGTGGGATTGGGACACGGGGTGGTGAGGGAGGTCGTGGGATCCTACTATTCCCTTCCCACTTCCTGGCATCCCCATCCTACCCACCCACCTCTCCATTAAAATGATAATAAGTCCCAGCGGAGTTTCTCCCAGATATTCCAAGATGAAATGCAGGTGAGCAAACGTCTTGACGGATGGATGAGAGTATCCAGCTCACCCCTCCCCTCTCCTATTGCTTTCAGCTCACCGATACACTTCATTTGAGTGGCGCCTGTACCTTCCATTTATTGCTTGCTGCCACGTGGCCCCATCTGAAACACAGAAATGACTCACAAAGCTTCACATAAGGTTAGGATTCCTGCTCTCCCCCACCCCGCCCTCCCCTCTCCCCATCGCCACACACAACACCCAGCAGGGGCTAAAATTGGGATGAACAAACAACTGCACAGCAAGATCCCAACATAGTCTCACTGCTTTCCAATAGAAGCACGTCAAAAACCCAGCTTTTATGCTGCTTGGCCTGCTGTGTTCATCCAGGCCCACACTTTGTTACACTATTCTGTTATTGTCCGTATGTTTTTCCAATGACCATTTAAACGCTTTTAAAGTTTGTGAGTCTACTACTGTTGCAGGCAGGTCATTCCACGCTCTTACTACTCTCTGAGTAAAGAACCTACCTCTAACATCTGTCCTATATCTATCACTATCAATTTAAAGCAATGTCCCCTCGCACTATCCATCACCATCAGAGGAAAAAGGCTCTCACTGTCCACCGTATCTAATCCTCTGATCATCTTGTATGTCTCTATTAGGTCAGCTCCTCACCATCTTCCTCTCTAAGAGGAGGAGAAGAAATAAAATTTTGAAAGCCGTGTTGGAAATGGCTATATGAAGTGCAGACCAGGGAGAGACAGGGGCAGAAGAGAGTGAGAAAGAGAGTTTGATTCTGGGAGCCACACTGACGGCAGGAAAATCCCGAGAGATCCTCAGCAAATATCCCCACCAGATTTCCATTCCTGCCTTTTGGGGCGTCTGCAGTCAGGCTCTTAGGTGCTATTATGAGTCCAGTGTTAAATATTTTCAAACTGCACTGACAGAACCAACAAAAGACTCCAATCCTGGGAATTACCATCTCTATCACACAGAGGCCTCCCTAATGAGCAGCCTGAGGGACATTGCAATGTGTCAGAGGTGGAGTCTGCAAACCATTCACTGAGAAATGTATCAGGTTTACACTGTGTAGTGAGCAGCTCTCCCTGTTTGGTTGAGATTGTGCGTGTGTGTGTGTGTTTATTAATATTTTAAACCTTTGTTTTATTACCAGCTTATGATTTGTTTGGTATTTGGATATTGCTGTGATGTTTTGTAACGCCGTGGAGGTGGGGTAGTGCAGATAAGCCTGGCCTCTTGTTGTGTAATTTTGCTGCAAAATGCTTCAGTTGCTCCTTTCAACTAATCTTTTCTCTTTTATCCCCAGGAATTTCTGGTTTGGAAAGCGACAATTTGAAGATCCAAAATGTCTGGGGCCAGGAAAGCTTCGAAAAAGAACAACTTCCAGAGGGATTAAGAGATAACGCAATGTAGTGCTGGATGAACACAGCAGGCCAAGCAGCACCAGAGGAGCAGGAAAGCTAACGTTTCAGGCCTAGACCCTTCTTCAGAAATGGGGGAAGGGGAGGAGGTTCTGAAATAAATTGGGAGGCCGGGGAGATAGTCAGAAGATGGATAGAGGAGAAGATCGGCGGAGAGGAGACAGACTGGTCAAAGTGGTGGGGATGGAGCCAGAAAAGGTGAGTGTAGGTGGGGAGGTAGGGAGGGGATAGGTCAGCCCAAGGAAGGCAGATAGGTCAAGGGGGCGGGATGATGTTGGTAGGCAGGAAATGGGAGTGCAGCTTGAGGTGGGAGGAGGGGATAGGTGAGAGGAAGAACAGGTTAGGGAGGCGGGGATGAGCTGAGTTGGTTTTGGGATGCAGTAGTGGGAGGGGAGATTTTGAAGCTGGTGAAGTCCACATTGGTACCATTGGGCTGCAGTGTTCCTATGCGGAATATGAGTTGCTGTTCCTGCAACCTTCAGGTGGCATCATTGTGGAACTGCAGGAGGCCCAGGATGGACATATTGTCTGCAGAATGCGAGGGAGAGTTGAAATGGTTTGCGACTGGGAGGTGCAGTTGTTTGGTGTGAACCAAGCGGAGGTGTTCTGCTATGTGGTCCCCAAGCCTCCGCTTGGTTTCCCCAATATAGAGGAGGCCACACCAGGAACAGCGGATGCAGTATACTTCATTGGAAGATGTGCAGGTGAACATCTGCTTGATGTGGAGAGTCTTCGTGGAGCCTGGGATGGGGGTGAGGGAGGAGGTGTGGGGGCAGGTGGAGCACTTCCTGCAGTTGCAGGGGAAAAGTGGTGGAAGTGGTGGGCTTGGAGGGGAGTGTCGAGCAGACAAGGTTGTCACGGAGAGAGTGGTCCCTCGGAAGGCAGATAAGGGTGGGGAGGGAAAAATACCTTTGGTGGTGGGTTCAGATTGCAGATGGCGAAAGTGTCAGAGGATGATGCGTTGGATCCAGAGGTTCGTGGGTTGGTGCGTGAGGACGAGGGGACCTCTCTTTTGCTGGTTATTGCGGGGATGGGGTGTGAGGGATGAGTTGCGGGAAATGCAAAAGATACGGTCAAGGGCATTCTCAACTACTGTGTGGGGGGATGTTGCTGTCCTTGAAAAACGAGGACATCTGAGATGTATGAGAGTGGAATGCCTCATCCTGGGAGCAGTTTTGGCGGAGGTGAAGGAATTGGAATAGGGTGTGGCATTTTTGCAGGAAGGTGGGTGGGAGGAGGTGCATTCTAGATAGCTGAAACGCGAGAAAAGTATTAGAGATGGTGCAGGTGAAGTTAAGTTTGGAGTGGAAGGTGTTGGTGAAGTGGATGAACTGTTCGTGCACCTCGTGGGAGTACGAGGTGGCGCTGATACAATCATCAATGTAAAGGAGGAAGAGGTGGGGTTTGTGGCCCGTGTAGGTGTGGAAGAGGGACTGTTCCACGTAACCTACAAAGAGGCAGGCATAGCTTGGCCCAAGCGGGTACCCATGGCCACCATCTTTGCTTCCAGAGGGGGACAACATTGGCCAGATGCCTGTTCCCACTGCATCCCATGAGGGACCTGCATGAGTCATATCTCTTTTTGACCCTGAGGTTTAATGTGGGTCAAGGATGGAGTACAGCGTGATAAAATGTGACAATGAGAGAAAGATTTGAAGAATTGAAAGAGTAGGACAAACAGGAGAGCCAGGGAGAGTATTTGAGATTGTGAATTAACTATAATGTCAGATTCTGGGGTCACAGGAAATAATTAAACTGAGCCAGCATCACAGAAGGGGAACAAAATCAGATTACCTGACTGCTGGTACACTGCTGCCTGTGGGATCTTGCTGTGTATCAATTGTCCCAGTGTCATTGTTGCAGGCAGTGACTGTTTTATTCAGGTAATCCATCATTTCAAAGCTTTACAAAGGGATTGGCATGGAAACTCAACGCATCACCCGATATGTTTGTGTTCAGATGTTGCTGAGAGATTGTCCGTGTGACAGAGAGGAAATCCCAGGATCTTGCTGCACTGTCTCTGCTTTGCCTTTCAACCATTCCCGTCTTTTTTTTTTCTCCAAAGGGATTAGTAGGTCCAAAGGGGAAGCGTTTGGGTCCCACAAGACATAGAACAAGGGCTTTCTCCAAAGCGGGGTATCATCCTGAGGCTTATTGGACAGGGTGCACCCCAGGGTTTGAAGCTTGGGGTTAAAGTAATAGGGGCCTTCTGATTTGACACAAACATGTGTCAGGGCTCCCCAGGGAGGAAATTAAATCTGTAAATGGGAAATCTCACACAAGACTTGTTCTGATGTCAGGGTAATAATGTGAGAACGTGAAGTCGACATTGCGAGTGAGAGACAGACTTGCAACAGGGAGGGGGCAGGAGAGAAGAGAGAGGGAGGGAGGGAGAGGTATTTGAGATTCTTAAGTATCTGTCATGGTTGTGCCTGGGGATACAGAAAACATTTACCATTTAACCAACATTGGGTTTATCTTGTTCCTGACACATTGCTGGCAGTGGGATCTTGCTGTGTCTCATTGGCCTGCAGCAATGCGACTGTCTCGATAATCTCCTCCTTTTAACCCTGCCTCATGAGTCTGGGATTGAACTTTCCCAAAGTTTTCCGCAATTTGATCAGAGCCTGGCATTGATAAGGGATGGCTTGTGTGAAGGAGAAACACCAAACCCTCACCTCTTGCTGTGTGATTTCTTTAACAATGTCCTTCCTTTCCAGTTCCAATAACTTTCCCCCTCTTGCTCTATCCATTTCTTTTGAAACCACAATGGGACAAGAAATCCTTCCCTTGGACACAAGTTTCCTCCAGAGCGAGGAGGGGTGGCAGGGTCAGGCATTGGCCAGAGGCCTGTTCAACAGGCTGCACACTGCAGGGCCCATGCAATTTGTGTTTGTTCATTACCTCAAGGTTTGACTTCCTCTGGTGTGCCCCGGTTTTCTTTTAGGAGCCTTCAGGTAACTTTTAAAAACAGGTTTGAAGCCTGTGGTTAAAGTAAGTGGGGCTTTCGGATTTGACACACACATGTTAATTCTCCTCCCAGAGAGTGTCTGACTGACAGGTCTCCCCACAGAGGAAATTAAAACCATAAATGTGAAACTCTCTCCTAAGACTCATTCTCACGTCAGAGTAATGTGTGATGTGTGCAGGCCAGGATGAAAATAATTGAAAATCACAAAAATAAAATTTTGTTTAGCCATTTTACTTCAATCCGCTGAGTATCTGCGAGGGCATCTCTGTCTTTCTCTCTCTGTCTCCTCTCCTGAACCCTCTCCAGCTTCCTTTCATTGTTTTTTTGTCAAACAAATGGAAACATCCCACACACAGCAACATGACCCGTCATTATTTGAAATGGGGGAGTTCGAAATAGTTTGCAGTACAAGGTAATTTGGGACAAGAGGGATAAAGGGACAAAATATGTCTTTGTATCTGTGCTGGGAAAGGGAGGCAGGATCTGGGGGAGGGGGCATGTTGTGGGGGAGAGAACTGGGGTCTCCAATATCTCGTCACTGCCCAGCTCCAATCACTTTGTTCCAGAAAGTGCCATCCACCAAATTACGTCCTGGGATGGAGGGGATGATTTTTTTTTGAAAATAAGAGCCCCGAAGAAACTGATAGCCTCTTGCCTGAATGGAAATTGTGATTTCAACACATTTTGGAGCAGGAAGGGGTGACCTGTGGGATCACACTGTGTATCAATGACCTGCAGCATTACTGGCACAGAATGCTGGGAAACAGTGCCCCCGTTTATCAAACAGAATATCCTCAAATATCAATGTCACCGTCTTTTTAAAAGATAAAGATTACAATGCACAAGATTAAATATGGGAGAGAGAGAAAAAAAGATCAGAGATAAGGGGAGGGGAGAGGGAACCAGTGAGAGAGGAACAAAGACAGAAAGATCAGAGATTTAGAAGAGAGAGAGAGTGACACACAAAGAGGTGGGCAAGACAGATTGAGAGAGAGATATCAGAGGTGGAGGAGAGACACAGAGAGAGAGAGAGAGAAGGAAGTATTTTGAATTTCGTAAATGGCAAGATTTGTCGCTTTTTGTCAGCCTGGAGCCAGAATTGAGCCCTTAACCAGCATCAGTGAGACACACAATCTGTCTGCAGCCACACTGCTGCTTGTGGGATCTTGCTGTGTGTCAAATTACCTGTATGTGGCCTACATTGCAACAAGATGCCCAGTGTCCAAATGTTGTTTACAGAGCCTTTGCTATTACATTTTCTTTGTCTCTCTGTCTCACTCTGTCCATCTCCTTCTCCACGCACCTTCCTCAGGCTGGGGTCTTCCTCCCTTTCTCTCTGACCATATTCTGGCTCTTTCTTTCTCTCTTACTTTATCTCTTCCCCCTTTCCCTCTCTCCATTGCCATTCCTCAGTTTAGGCCTTCCCCACTCCCACCACTCTCTCCAGACCGACCCACCACTTTAGACAGTCAATGCCGCAGTGTGACAGGTCAGGGTTACTAAATGGCAGGGGTGACAACATTTCAGACACAGAATTATAATTCAGAGACAGTGTTGGGGGGAAAGGGAGATGGAGACAGAAAGCAGAAGCTTAGAAAGGGGGGGATGGGAGTGAGATCGGATGGCAGTGGGAGTGGGGTGGATGTATGGGAGGTGGGGAATAGATAAAAGGGCTGGGGGAGGTGGGGGTGGGGTTTCCAGTCATTGAACATTTGAAATGCAGAGGAAATTGTTCATAACACGTGAGTAAGATGAAGCCTGGGATAGAGAGAATGAGACAGAGACAAGTCGGAGAGATACACAGACATGAGGGGAGGGGGTGACTGTCTCAAACTTTGCAGCCTCTGGTTTCGAACTGTGTTTGTGATGTGTTTCTACTGGAATGCAGTGAGACTATGTTGGGATCTTGCTGTGTGGTTTTTCGTTCATTCCAATTTTAGCCACTTCTGGGTGTTGTGTATGGGGATGGGGAGAGGGGAGGGCGGGGGGAGATCAGGAGTCCTAATCCAATGTGATACTGTGTGAGTCATATCTGTGTTTCAGATGGGGCCATGTGGCAGCAAGCAATAAATGGAAGGTACAGGCGCCACTCGAATGAAGTGTATTGGTGAGCTGAAGGCTACAGGGAGGGGAGGGAAGGGGTGAGCTGGATACTCCTGTCCATCCATCAAACTGTTTTCTTTCCTGCAATTCATCTTGGAAAATCTCGGAGAAACTCCGCTGGGACTTATTGCCATTTTAATGGAGAGGTGGGTAGGTAGGATGGGGATGCCAGGTTGTGGGAAGGGAGGATTAGGGTCCCACAACCTCCCTCAACAGCCCCATGTCCCAATCCCGCCTCTTGGCCCCTCTCGGCCTGTCCATGAGGTTTTGGGGTGAGTGGAGGGAATTGTTCCCATTGACTGGGACCTTATTTTAATATGTGGGAGGGGTGGGGGTGAGGAATTGGGGGTCAATGCAGGCTCTGGCACAGGGGCGGGGCTCAGCATTACAAAGGGCAGAAACTGCAGGGTCTGACATCCCACCCCCACTCCCTCTACGCCAGTGTTCAGGATAAGCTTAACTTTCTCCAGCAACGTGTGGCCATTTTCACATTTTGCTGTTTGTGGGATCCTGCACAGCAGGGAGTGTGGGGGTGGGGTTGGGGTGAAGATGGGAGTGTTGGAGGGAAAAGGAATACAGCTGAAACAGGTAGAGGTGGGCATGTTTAGTGGGGCCAGGTACAGGATCGAGGGAGGTGGTGGTGAGAGGCTAACTCCCATGTTCAGCCTGACCCAGCTCCAAGTTGAAATGGGGGAGTGTAATATTTGCTGGCGGGTTCAGTGGGGGAGAGGCCTGTTTTCACATTGCAGCCCATGGAGGGGGTGGGCTGGGCTCTGAGAAGGTGTTGAGGGAATCCCTCAGCAGTCCCACACACATCTACGGGTGGGATCTTACTGTGCACCACTGCAGCCTGCACGTCACCTTCATGTGCAACGCAAGGCTGTCGACAGGGTCGTGGCCTGAGTCTGCTGACTGCCTGATAGTGAGTGTAGTGAGTGGGTGTGTCATCCCTCCATCCCCAGACAGCTCCCCCGCCCCACACAGCCCAGACCCACCCCACCTCCCGTCACACCCTCAACCTACAAAATGTGATATTGACATTGCAAATATCCACGAGACACAGTGGGGAGATGGGAACTCATGGCAAACGTGAGGCAGGAGAGGGAATTGCTGTTGAAACTTGGAGAAAATGGAGAGAGTGAGCGACATTGCTCGATTCTCGAGCAGGAGAAAGTCAACAGAGATGGATCCATGGATAGGGGCAGAGACAGAGATGGGGAGGGAGAGAGACAGGTGACTGGACACTTTAAAAGGTTCATCATTAATATTTCATGTGGAAACAGCACCAATCCCAGATGGAGTGGGCATGGGGTTTGTGCCTGGTGAATGGGAGTGGGCAGAGGGGAACATTGGTCATTTCTTTGGCTACTGCTCACTGGAGTGTCAGAGAACAAGCTGGTGGGGACAGGTTAAACATTAAATGGGGACGCAGATTGGGACAGAGATACAGGCTCTGAGGAGTGACTCCCCACCACTGTGTTTCTGTCCAGCCTCTACAAAAATAAACCCTGGGGGCAGTCAGAAAGCATCTGCCCCTTGATCCCAGTTGAAATCTCTTCCATTTCTCTGGGTTCAAAACCAGGGGAAATGCTGATAAAATGGGGAAATGTTGGAGGTCAGCCAGTGGCAGGATTGCCTTTATTTCTGTTTATTTTTACTTCAAAATATCCTGGCTTTGATTTGATCAATTTCTGTCTGTCTGTTTTTCTCTCTCTCTTCCCCCCGCCCACATCCTTACCATCTCTGTCTCTGTTTCTCTGTCTCTGTGCTGGGGCAGGTGGGGAGATATCTGACACTGAAGCTTGTAGGCAGAGTAAGGCACACAGATTCTGGGAGTGGGGATGGGGGATGTGTGAGGGGGTGTGAATCCCGGCCCTGGAGTAAATATCTCTCCTGCCCTTCCCCTCAAACAGAAACACTGGGACAGTCCTGAGGCAGTTGGAGACATCTTCCTGTTCCTCGTTCTCTGGGTTTAAAATCAGGAGCTGTGCTGGTGTTTGGGTGAGGAGGGCGGGGTGGGGTGAGGTGAGGAGACTGTGAGATTGTGGGTGTTCAGACAACCAGCAGTGGGATCTTGCTGTGCTGGGTGGGGAATGTCTCACATTGTTGAAGCAGCAAGCGGTGTGATTTTGCTGAGCTTTCGGTGTTTTTAAAAAAATTTTAATCCATTTTCATTTCTCTCTGTCTTACTTCCACCCCCACGGTGATTTTATTCAGGAGCTGAAACTCGGGATGATGCAGAGACAGAGAGAATTAAATCATTCTGCAGTGAAGAATCGTCAGACAGGAGCTGGGACCAGAGAGAGAGAGACCGAGAGAATTATAATCAACCATCTCGTGTCCTTGTCGTTCAATTCCACACTCACATGCTCATGGGGGAATGAATTATGGGGCTCAGGCAGTCTCTGGAGTTTGGACCACAAGGGCGTGAGACCTGGGCTGGCGCTTGGGGGAGACAAAGGGACAAAAATGGGGCTGCTGCACAGTCTGATCCCACAGATTTTACTGCCTTCCTCTGCCTTCATACTCCCAGCTTCTTGTCTCTCTCACAGCTTTCTATAAATCCCCATCTCCCCTCCATCCTTCAAATCTCCCCCTATCTACTGTCCACAGGCTGTTAAAAGCAGAACAGAGTGGGGATGAATTCACAGGTTGATGCTAGGGTAATAGAATGGGGATGGGTTCAGAGGGCAATGCTAGGGTAACAGAATGAAGATGGGTTCACAGGCCAAGGCAAGGAAAACAGAGTGGGAATGCATCACTAGATCATTGCTAAAGCAACAGTGTGGGGCGGTGTTCAAAGGCCATAGCTGGTAGAACAGAGGCGGGGTGCGAGGAGAACAGAGGATGCATTCACAGGCTGCTGCACAGGGACATACTAAGGAAGGGTTCTCTGGCCTATGCTAGCACAACAGAATGGGGATGGGCTCACCGGCCATTCCTAGGTATAATAGTGTGGGAATGAGTTAACAGGCCATTTTCTATGAGAACAGTTTCAGCATACGTTCACACATCGCTGTTAGGAGAACAGAGTGTGGGATGGGTTTATAGTCTATGGCTAGAGTAACATTGTTAGGATGGGTTCATAGGCCATTGCAAGGAGAACACAGTGGGAGTGGGTTAACAGATCATTGCGAGGGGAACAAGATTAAGATGGGCTCACAGGCCATTGCTAGAGGAACAGAATGGGGATGGGATCATAGACTATTGCTATAAAACTAAATTGGGATTGGGTTCCCAAGTCACTGCTAGGAGAACAGTGTGGAGATGGTTGAACAGTCTGGTGCTAAGGCAAAAGCGTGAGGATTGGTTCACAGGCTGGTGCAAGTGATACAGTATTGATGGTTTCACAGACTGTTTCTAGCAGAGCAGATTGGGAATGGGG
Organism: Stegostoma tigrinum; assembly: GCF_030684315.1. NCBI lineage: Eukaryota > Metazoa > Chordata > Chondrichthyes > Orectolobiformes > Stegostomatidae > Stegostoma > Stegostoma tigrinum. The sequence goes on from NW_026728103.1 coordinate 388,670, forward strand.
TCACAGGCAGTTGTCAGTGCAGCAGAGTGGAGGTGGTTTCACAGGCCGTTGCTAGGGGAAGAGAGTAGGGATTGGCTGACAGGCTGTTACTAAGAGAACAGAGGCAGGATCAGTTCACACGTTGTTGCTACGAGAACATTTTGTGGATGTTCAACAGGTTGTTGCTTGGGGTACATTGGAGATGTGGTCACAGTCTTTTGCAATGAAATTGGGGATGGGTATGAGCCTGTTTCAAGGGGATCAGAGTGGGGATGGATTCGTAGGCCTTTCCAAGGGCAACCGTCTAAGGATCTGCTCATAGGCCTTGACTCGGGCAATACAGTGGCAATGGGCTCACAGATTGTTGCTGGGGGAACAGATTGGGAATGTTTCACATGCTGTAGCTACAAGAAAAGACTGGTCGTGTGTTAATAAGTTGTTGCAAGAAGAAGGGAATGCAGACGTGTTCACAGGTCATTGGTAGAACAGTGGAGATGTGTTGACAGGCCATTGCTAGCTTAACAGAATGGTGATGGGCTTACAGGCTTTTGCTCTTGGAGAAGAGTGCGGATGGTACACAGGGAGAGAAAAAGTGTAGAACCGACACAGAGAGAGATCAACAGACAGACCGAGAGGGATGCACAGATTGATTTGTTGTCACATATACTGAAATACAGTAAAATGTTTTGTTTATGAGTGGTACAGATCAGATCGGAGCCAGGCAGAGTCAGCATGGTTTACAAAAAGGAAGTCACGCTTGAGGAAAACGTTCAATTAAAAAAAACACTAGCCCAATCACTGTAACTCCTGGGAAACTCGGGCTGCAAATCACAGCACTCGGTCCCCACTGAAATCAACTGATTCACAACACCCCGATTTTGCATCTCTTTTTGCTTCTGGCCCTGTCTCACCTTCACCTCCCTCAGCCCAGCCAGATCCAATGTCAATTAGTGCTCAATGCCAATGCAGGCCAATGGCAAATCCAATGTTTACCTGGAAAGCGAGCTGGAGGAACATAAGACACAAGGTGTTACAACGTGATGGGGTTGTCGATGACAGGTTAGAGAGGCACAAGGATCTCATCTTTATGCTCCCATGTACTAGTTAGATGAATATGCTCAGTGCACATTACCCCTTCTACATTCATCAGTCTTGTGCTTGTGTTTAAGTTTTGAAAATGGCTTTGAACGTGAGACAAGTGGAGCTGTAACAATCCCGTGGTATTCAGCAGCAAAAAAAACCAATCAGGCTTTTCCAAAATGGGTATCTTCTGAGATCGTGAGCCACATGGAAGAATGAGAACTGTCTCACTGGGGCTCGCCATGTCTACTTTCAAAGTCTGCTCGAAGTGATCAGAAACTTTGCTGAATTTGTAAGTTTATCGAGAGTAGTGCTGGAATACAGGGAAATTGCAAAGTTTAGTCATTTGTTAAACAGAAGTTGCAAGAATATATCCAACTGTTACAGACAAGCCAATTTACTTTGGTTGCTTGGAAACTTGTAGACGCAACGGTGAAGGCAAAATGAAGAGTTACATGGGCAAAGATCAGTCAATTCATGGGAAGTTGCCATATATTTCTCCAGGAGACATGATGTTAGTTAACATGCTGTTAATGACCTACGTTTTCTTTTCAACGTGTGAAATATGGGGTTGATCAGAGGAATACAGTTCATGTTTGTCCAAGACTTCCAGATAGTATGTGATTCAATGTTATTGAGCTGACCCGTGAGCTTATGTATTTGGGGAAAATAACTACAATAACAATACATGTACAAAATTGGCTGAGAGAAAGGAAATACAACAGTGGCTTTGGATATTTTTTGGGATAGTTGAATGAATCTATTGAAATTCCCTCGGTGGCAATGTTGAGACCCTTGTGTTTTCCAAATATATATTAATGCTCTAAACATAGGACTACAGGGAACAGGATCAATATTTGTGCATACGTTAGGATTTGGAAACAGAGAAAAATGTGAGCAGAATGGTACAAAGAAGAACAACACAGCAAAGGAACAGGTGCTTTGGGCCACCAAGACTGTGCTGATACATGATGCCTTTCGAAACTAAAAACCTTTTGTTTCTGTGCAATCCATATCACTCTATTCTCTGCCTATTCACCTATCTCTCATATCCACCTTTACCACCCCCTCTACTAGTGTATTCCAAGCACTTACAACCCACTGTCTAAACGCTTGCCTCTTACATCTCCTTTAAACATACACCCTTTTGCCTTAAACTTAGATCCCATAGTAATCGACATTTTCACCTGAGAAAATACTTCACTCTCCATTCAATCAATGCCTCTCGTAATTTTCTGGAAACTTGTGTAAAGTTAGTGGGGTGTGTGGATCAGAGGTGGATGAATTTCAATGTGGAGAAGTGTCAGGTCATACATTTTAATGGGATGAATGTACTTCAGCAATATAAAATAAAGGGTACATCTCTAAAGGGGTTGCAAGGATAGAATGACCTGGGTATATATGTGCATAAGTAATTGAACATAGAAGGACAGATTAGAAGAGAACTTAATAGAATCTACAATATTATATTATTTAATTATTTATTAATTACATGGTTTATTAATTTACTTATTTTTTCTCAACGGCAATGACCTGGGTTCTGTTTCTAGGTTTCATTCAGGCACATTAGGATTGCAGCACGAGCAAGTGGCCAATTTCTGGTTGGGTGGATGGAGAAGCCTGATTCATTCATATGAAAACCTAGGATAGAAACTTATGGCCCTGAGGAGACGCTATCCTGAAATTGAGTGACTGCTGGCCACGCTGAGGGATATTGTACAGCAGGGAGAATAGTCAGTCATCCTGAGCTATGAAGAGGGGATGTTGTGAACATCTGTACTGGACTGATGGATGGATTTTTGAAACTCCTTTTATCAGAGCTCAGAGTGGCTGGTACACACAGCAAAACCCAAATCAATTGAAATGATTATCTCTTCTGAATGGCTCGCTCTGGCTGATGGAGATTGATTTTACAAACTAACTCATAGAATTTCCACGGAGTAACCTCAGTTACATCAGCCAATTCCAAGGGATTTCCTTAATTTTGAAACTATTCTCTGACATGGAACTTTTGAAATCTTTCCAGCTGCAGGTTCCAGCAGATTGTAATATTGTAATCAATAAGACTGTTTCAGGGCTAAATATTTTTTAATGAGTCATTAATAATTTAAGGATTTTATTGTTGTCCTGTGTTATTTGGGAGAGGTTCAATGTCTCTGCATCTGGAGTGACACCTTTGCTGTGGGATCTGAATCCATGTTCATCTATTGCTCTCTTTCACTGATGTTTGATGACTAGCATCGGAATGGTGGGCAGACGGCACACTCTGTGCTGTAAATCTGTATAACTCTGTCCATCTGTATGGTTTTATGACCCTTGCTTTCCTTGATCACCTCTCTGCCATTGTCGAACTTCCACTGCCTCCAATCCTGCATGTATTTTAGATTCTGTTTCAGGCTATACATTTACTGTGTCTTCTCCCACTGCCCATCCCCTCACTATGTGCGACTGGCTTACCAGCATGATGTTCCCACATTATCTTTCACAGGAATTGTTTCTTAAGTGCAACAGTTCACCTGTTTTCCACTTCGCAGACAATATTAACAATCACATTCTGCAGCATTCCTCACCTCCACCTAAAGTTTGGGAGATTTTGGCAAACAGCATTTTCTTTTGTCTCTTCACAATAGATAACGCATTAGCCACAGCCAACCAGTTTGTGCTTACAGTGCTCAAATATTAATAGTGCCCAATTAATATTAATAACACCTCCTTCAACTCAACCAGACAGGGGCCAGCCCTTCTTTAGTTGAGGTCTCCAGTGATACTTTGAAAAATCAGAGTCAATCTGTCTGCGTGAAATTTAAACAAAGTTTGGTCATCATCTAACTGGTGCATTTTCCTTTGCAATGCCTTGACCAATCAGAGTCTATTATTCGCCCAGGTCAGTACAGTATAAAACGTTTGCTCCCTTTCCATTGGTGCTTATTGTGAATGAACCGAAATGTGCAAGACAAAAAGCTTTGATGAAACTTGCCTTTTTTGCATACAGTTGGACATTATTGAACTGTTGTACATTGTTGTGGCTCGGCCTCTCTCACAATGCCACCACACAAGGCCTTATAGATGATTATGGAGGAACAATGTGTATTGTGGTTGATTAATTATTTCAATAAATAAAGAGAGGACAGAACTGTGAGCATCGGCCCCTTATAAAATGAGCTTTGTAAAGGGTAACATTGAGGAGCTAGGAAAGGGCAGGAGAGTTAAACAAATACTTTTCAACAATATTCACATTAGGGCATTCTTGCAACTTTAAAATCCACAAATATAGTCAAGCAGCAAAAAGGGGAGGAAATAACCATAACAGGAGAAAACATACTGTGGTCAATGAAGTATTTCAAAAGATAAAAAGAGAAGAGAGCTGTGAACATCGGCCCCTTAGAGAATGAGATTTGTCAGTGATAATGAGGAGCCAGGAAAGAGCAGGGGAGTTAAACAAATAATTTTAATCAATCTTCACAGTAGGGAACACTTACAACATTACAAAAAAATTAAGCAGTTCAGCAGCACAAAAGGGGAGGAAAGAACCATAATATTGATCAGAAGAGAAAAAGTATTTGGGAAAATAATAACCATTGACAAAGAAAATAGAGGTCGGCCGTTTGGTCATTCAAACCTGCTCCAACATTTAACACGATCATGGCTGATCATCCATCTGTTCCTGCTTTCTCTCCATACTCTGATCCCTTTCACCCCAAGGATTATATCCAAATCCTTCTTAAATACATTCAATGTTTTGGCTTCAGGTGCTTTCTGTGGCAGATAATTCCAGAGGTGAGGAAATTTCTTCTTATCTCAGTCCTAAATAGCTTGTCGATGACAGGTTAAAGAGACACTAGGATCCCATCTTTATGCTCCCATGTATGCCCATATCCTAAAAGTCATGGTTCTGGACACCCTGTTTATTGAGAACAGCCTTCCTCTGTTTATCCTGTGTAGCCCTGTCAGAATTCTTTTGTTTCTATGAAAGACCACTCTTCTGAACTCGAGTGAATATAGTCCTAACTGATCCAGTCTTTCTTCACATGTCAGTCCTGTCATCCCAGGAATCATTCTGGTCAACCTTCATTGTACTCCCTTCACAGCCAAAGCATTCTTCCACAAGAATAATGAGACCAAAATTGCACACAAGAATCCAGCTATGGGCTCACTGAGACCTGTGGAATCACAGAAGGACGTTCCTGCTCCTGTATCTGAATCCTCTCGTTAAGAAGGCCAAAAGAAACTAACTTGTGCTTGGGACATTTGAAAACAAAGTGTAAGTTTTGTGTTAAATACAAAGCTAATTTATTTGCCTTTTACTCAGAAAATAAAAACCTATATTTTCAGGAAAGTCAATTTAACATCAGTAGAAACAGACAACAATGAAATGTGTTCATTACCGAACATAATTAATAGCAAAATGCAACCACTGTGGTTATTTGTGAATTCACTCATGTTTTTTTTTGGGGGGGCAGCAGGGGGCGTTGTCGGGTGTTTGAGTGAATCCCTTCCCACATTCAATGCAGGCGAACGACCTCCCTCCAGTCTGAACATCACTGGCATACAATGAGGTGAAATGATCACCTGAACCCAGTTTGAAAGTGAAAGCACTGGAACGGTCTCTCACCTGTGTCAACACATTGATGGATCATCAATTGTTGAGGACTTTTAAAGCATTTTCTGCAATCTGAACATTCAAAGTTATTTCAATAATGTGAGCAAGTTCATGGAGGCTAGTTGTTCAGAATCTTTATACCATTTCCCACATTCTCTGGTCAGAATGAACTTGCTCGTGTTTCAGCAGGTACAATGATCTGACGAATCTCTTCCTGCACATGAAGCAAGTGAACGGTATCTCCCCTGTGTGGATGCATTGGTGTACAGCGAGGTTACATATTCATCTGTACCCAGTCCCATCATGAGAGTATCTTATTGGGCTCTCAACAGTGTGAACATGTTGATGGGACATCAGTTCTCCAGAACATTTACAGCATTTCCTGCAGTCTGAACATTGAAAAAGGTCGCTCATTAGAATGAACTTTCTGGTGTTTCACCAGGTCAGATGAGTGAATGAAACACTTCCTACATATGGAATAGATGAACGGTCTCTCCCCAGTGTGAATGTGCTGGTGTATTGGGAGTGTAGATGATCGCTTGAACCGAGTCGCACAGTGAGAGCACCTGAATGGTTTCTCACTAATGTGAGATATTAGTTCTCTCGAACTTTTCTCGCAATTCCTAGAGTGTGGATATTTTAAAGGTCTCTCCCCAGTGTGAACGTGCCGGTGAGTCAGCAGATGGGATGAGTGAGTGAATCCTTTCGCACACTCAGAGGAGATGAACTGCCTCTCTCTTATATGAACTTGCTGGTGTGTCAGCAGACTGGATGATCAAATGAATCCCTTTCCACAGTCAGGGCTGGTGAACGGTCTCTCTCCAGTGTGACCACACTGATGACTTTCCAGGGAAGATGGATATTTGAATTCCTTCTCACAGTCCTCACATTTCCATGGTTTCTCAGTGCGAACACTGGTTTTGGCTTCCATGATCAAAGCCTGATGATATTCAAGACATGATGAATTCAACATTTCGTTAGAATCTGCAGCGAGATTTGAGTTCACTGACTGCAAATGCTCCAACTTCCTGTAAAATGAATGACAGACAGTAAGAACGAAATGTGGCCCAGAGAGAAAAAGGCAGAACTTTAAAACTGGACTGAATACATCTGATCATTTGTGCGATAGACAGTGGACAATGCGACCATGAAAGCTCTTGGATTGTTATAACAATAGGACTGGTTCAGCATTAAGCGTCAGTGAAAGGAACTGGCTGCCAAATCTGGGGCTGCATAAAGGTGTTCTTTGTGGGAAAACTGAGAAATACGGAGAGCATTAATGGAGATGGGCTTCATATGGGCAGCACAGTGGATCGGTGGTTAGCACTGCAGCCTCACAGCACCAGGGACCTGGGTTCGATTCCAGCCTTGGGCGACTGTCTGTGGAGTTTGCACATTCTCCCTCTGTCTGTGTGGGTTTTCTCCCACAGTCCAAAGATGTGCAGGCTCGGTGGATTGGCCATGCTAAACTGCCCATAGTGTTCAGGGGGGTGTGGGTTATTGGGGGATGGGTCTGGGTCTGGGTGGGATGCTTCAAGGGGCGGTGTGGACTTGTTGGACCGAAGGACCTGTTTCCACACTGTAGGTAATCTAATTCATCTGCCAGTAATTCTAACAACCTCCCAAACTCACCAGACAGAAACACAAGATCAGGTGGTGCATGGGAAAACCATCACTTCCAGGACTCTTAGCAGCAGATTCAGACTGGAAAAGATTATTGACTTGCTCAATATGTCAGAATGCATTTTATTAAAAATTAAACCTGCTGAAAAAATAGGGACTCTGACAGTCAGAGTTTATTTTAGCCTCTAGTTCAGTTAGAATGTAATACTTTGCCAATGATTTTCTGTATCATATAACCTACTCTGCAAATAACATCTTTCTTCAGGCTATTTTCAAGGTTTTGCAAGAAGAAAATAAATGATGAATCATTTGTACCTTACACATTTTAATTACTGTCCTCACTGCTTATGACAGGGACTGTACCACATAGTGAATAGAAAATACAGATTGGGCTATTATTCTGCAGAAAAAAAATCCATTCCGTTTGCAAGCTGCGCCATGACTTTCATTTTAGCTTCCCAACCCAGACAAAATCCTCTGTTGAGAACAAAGAACAACATAGCACAGGAACCAGCCCTTCAGCACTCCAAGCCTATGCCTGCACATTCTAACCCTCCATGCTAAAAATGCCTTGATTCACAGGATCCACATTCCTCTCTTCCCTTCCTGTTCATGTATTCAGCCAGGTGCTTCTTGACTGCTGCTGCTGCGTCTGCTTCCATTGCCTCCTGTGGCAACACATTTCAGGAACTCAGCAACCTTTGTGTGAAAAGCTTGTGTTGCTTATCTCTTTCACACATTCCCCCTGCAGCTTGAACTTGTGTCCTCTAGTAATTTATCCCTCTGCCCTGGGGGAAAAAAGTCTCATACATTCCGCTCTATCCATGCCATTCACGATCTTATAAACTTCTCTCAGGCCACCCTCTCAACCTGCTGCGTCCCAGTGTAAACAAACCAAGTCTTTCCAACCTTTCTTCAATGCTAAACTCCCCCATAACCATGCAACATCCTGGGAAACCTATTCTATACCCTCTCCAAAGCATCCACATCCACATGTGGTGTCCAGAACTGAATGCAATATTCTAAGTGTGGCCTAACTAGAGTTCTACAAAGCAGCAGCATAACTTGCCTGTCCATATCGCCATTGCACCTTCCAATGAAGGCAGTCATCCCAAAGGCCTTTTATACTAAATTATCTACCTGCACCATCACTTTCAGTAGCCTGTGGACCTGCACACCCAGATCCTTCTGCATATCAATGTTCCTAAGAGTTCTGCCATTTACTCTATAATTTAAACCTGTACCTGACTTTCCAAATTACATCCCCTCATATCTGTCCAGATTAAACTACATGTCATCTTTCTGCCCATAACTCCAATTTATCTATACTCTGCTGTATCATCTGACAATCCTTCTCACTATCTGCAACTGTACCAACCTTTGTGTTGTCCGCAAACTTATTGATTAGACCAGCCACGTGTTCTTCCAAGTTATTCATATAGACCAGAAACAGCAGAGGTCCCAGCACTGATTCCTGTGGAACACCACTAATCAAAACCCTCCATTCTGAAAAGTATCTTTCCACTGCTACACCCTGTCTTCGATGTAGCTATCTCTCCAGCTCATGTGACATCATCCTTTGTACCAGTTTGCCCTGATAGACTACTACGCCATTCTAATGAAGCTCCCACGACTTGAACGCACAGCTTTCTTTCAATTTGACACTTTCCAATCTTCCAGATTGAATGTGGAATTCTGCAGTCCCTGAACCATCAAACAGTTATAAAGATCTGGAAAACTTGACCTGGAAATATGCTGGTACTGATGTCATGTTCAGACTGTTACTGCTCGTCGTCAATTCCCCACTCAGTGGAAATAGTTTCTCTGTAACTCCGCTAACAGTCACTAATCATATTCCCAAGACTTTGATCAAAAATATTTCTTATTAATCAATTTCCAGGGATACCTCTCACAGAATGAAGTGATGTGTTTTAGCAGAAGGGATAGGAAGAGGCAATAACACAACACTAAAGAGTGTGCAGAGTCTGAGGGATTCACATGCACAGATATTTGAAAGTAATAAATAGATTAATTCATCAAAGCAAATTTGATGTTGATTGATTTCAAAAAAATACTGAATCAGCATTTGAGAGAAAAATGCAAAGGTGCAGGGATAAAACAAGGGAATAGGACTGACTGGATTGCTCCAGACATTTGGCATGGGCTAAATGGTTTGCACTTTTTGATTTTTTTTAATATGGGCCTTCTTGTATTCTAAACCTACAGATTCAGTTATCAATCAGGTGAATCTGTGCTACATCCACTCCATAGTTGTTAGACCGTTCCTGACAGCAAGTCCGAGAACTAAAAACAGCTAATCAACTGTAATCTAACCACAGATAGTGTATCTCATTTTCTGATATCTCAAATCTTTTCCCACAGGCGCACACACACACACACACACACACACACATACATACATACCTGAAAGCTACCACATTCAGATGCTGATAACATTCAGATCCTCATCAATCGAGTTACTCTTTCACTCTTTCTGAGGTTCAAGTCTGCCAAATTCCTCTGCTGACAGTGATCTGTAAGAGTGTAAAATCCATCACGATCAATCCAGGACAGAGATTCAGAACAGAAAAAGAAAAGCATTTCTCTTGGTTTGAAGTTGCTGTTCGTAAATCCTGCTCCCCTTCCCCTCGCCCCGTTCCCAACAAGTAAAGGACATGCGCACTCTCCGCTTCCAGTTGGCCCCGGATAAAGATGGCGGGCTCACACGGCTCAGAAAACATTCGCGGCGCCCAGCCCTGCCTCGGCTAACAAAGGAATTCAGCAATTCCAGTCTATTCGTGACAAAACCGGGGTCGGTATTTTTCAATTCAGTGACGGTAGCTACTGTCAGATTTTATAAAGCCTCTCCGCCCACTTCGTGGAATACTCACTCACTTGATTTCTAATTTTCACCTTTCAAATCCTTATCGCGCCTGCTCCTCATTCGATTCCTCCGGCTCTCCTTTGCCTCCGGTACTGCGCATGTTTGAAACGCTTCAGATTGCGCGCGCACAAGTGGGCGTATACATTCAGAGATAATGGGGACTGCAGATGCTGGTGAATCCGAGATAACTTGTGTGGGTCTGAAACATCAGCTCTTGTGCTCCTAAAATGCTTCTTGGCCTGCTGTGTTCATCCAGCTCCACACTTTTGTCATCTGGGCAAATGCATTCCCGCCCAGAATGCTGGGAAAAAAACACGCTGCCATTGAGCAGCAATATTGATATAACGAAGATATGAAGGAATATGCCAGGACGAAAGATACAGGAATCCATTGATACAAGTGCATGGTCCCTGTCTGTCCTGGTTCTAATAAACAGCAGAACAAAGAGATATGAACACACACTCAACGGATAAAGTGAACAAAATATACACCTTTCCTGTGTAGAATATTTGAATTTCGCCGCAAGAAGAATTCATTTATTGGTGATAAAATCATTACAAATTTCAAAGCTGAACGATGTCAGGTAGAAAACTAAATAAATCCGTTCTCACACTGAAGTGTGAAGAGTCTTCCTGTGCGGTGACTGTGCTGATATGTCAGTAGTTTAAGATGTTCAGGCAAGCGTGAAATGTTACACACGAGCTTCAGAAGAGACTGAGATGTCAATCACTTCCTGTAATGAGTTTCATTGTCTCAGCACTCTTTGAATAAACAAAAGCAGACTCAATCAACTCGAAATATTCAGCAACAGTTGAAAGAGAAATGCACTTTATATTACATGACTTCTCTGCATCAGTCCACAGAAAGGGAAAATTAACTCTTTTTCTCAAGCCAGGGACTTATCATCGAGACTGAATATTTCCAATATCTTCTTGTTTTATACTCAGTCAAAGAACTGATTTCTGAATTGTACAATCAATTCATTTGTGACTCGTATCTTTTTTTTGTGTCCACACATTAGTGGAAACATCTTCCGTGTTTAATCTGTCCGTCAGGCTTAGCACAGGAGTTAGATGACAGCTCCAAGAACAAATCAAATCAGCACGGCTATCCTTTGTTTTAAGATGTTACTTTTCTTTTCTCTGCAAAGAGAAAGAGCGTCCAGAAATGATGCTTGCCTTGTGGGGAGAGAAGATTTCGGAGACACAGTAAAGGAATACAAGTCCAAAGAACTGGACACTATCGTGGCTTGGGCTAACAAGTGACAGGTATCATTTGCTCCATATAAATGGCAAGCAATGACATTCTCAAATAAGACAAAATATAATCACATTTCTTTGACATTCAATGGCATTACCGTCACTAAATGCCCCACTGTTAACATGCAGGTGGATCCCATTTACCAGAAACTCAACTAGACTTACCACATATACACAGTGAATACAAGTGTGGGTCAAAACCGATGAAATACTGCTGTGAGTAACTCACCTGCTGACTTCCCAAAGCCTGTCCATCTTCCATAAAAGTGAAATGGAATAACTTCCCACTGGATGGGTGTAACTCCGTTAAGACTGAAGAAGCTTGAGACCATCCAAGACAATGCAAACCACATCACTGGCACTACACCCATAAACATCCACCCCCTCCACCACCAACCTTCAGTTACACCAATGGGTTTTGGGTCAGCTGATACACAGGAAAACCAATGACCACCATTCCCCCTGCTGATCGCTCAGTATCCTGACTTGGAAATGTATCACAATTCTTTCACAGTTGCTGTGTCAAAATTCTGGAATTCCCTCCCAAACAACATAGTGGGGCGAATTATAAAACTAAGACCGCTGCAGTTCAAGAAGGCAGCTCACCACCACTCCCTCAAGGACAATGAGGGATGGGCAATAAATGCTGGCTAGCTACCAACATTCACATCCCACAAACAAATTAACAAAAAAACATTGGTGGGCTGCTATCTAAGATGAAGGAGTAGTTTTTTTATATTAATGCTAAATATATTGATGGTCAACAAGAGAGTCAAAAGGTTATTATGATAAATAGCTTGTGGAGTTGAAGCTACACTCAGTTCAGACATGATTTTATTTAATGACCAAGCAGGCGAGAGTGGCTAAATGGCACATATCTGCTCCTAGTGCTGACATGTACATGTATAGTCATATTGAAGCTATTCACAGACATTCGGGTGTAAGCTCAAAAGATCAAAATTTAAGTAAAAGCTGAGACATTTGACTGAATGAAATGAGACGTCTGTTATCTGCTTGGGATGCTTTTCCTAAATGGGTCCCTGTTAAGCAAGTGTGGTGTCAGGAAGAGGCCGTGAAAACAAGAGCTGGAGATCAATTTATTTTGAAAGGGAGAGAAAAAAGGAATGCACTTCCAGGCATTCTCCAGGTGATGGTGTTTCTCCTCATCTCAGTCCTAAAATATTTACCCCATATCCTTAAACTGTAGCCCCTTGTTCTGTAATTCCCCACCATTGGAACATCCTTCCTGCATCTAACTTGTCCAGTCCTGTTTGGAATTTGGAGATTTCAATGTGATCCCCTCATTCTTCTATACTCCGTTGAATACAATTTTAACTGACTCAATCTCTCTTCATACGTTATTCCTACCATCCCAGGAGTCAAGTTGGTAAACACGTGCTGAACGCCGTCGAAAGGAAGAACACTTTTTTTCAGATAGGCATGCCAAAACTGTACACAATATAACAGGTGTGGACTTACTTAGGCCCTGTGTAACTGCAGCAAAGCATTCTTGTTCCTTTATTTGGATCCTCACTCTGTGAAGGCCAACAGATAATTTGTTTCCTTACTGCCTGCTGCACTTGTGCACTTACTGTCAGCAACTGGTGCGCAAGGATCCTCTGGTCTCATTGACACTCCCATGTGCCATTCACACGATAATCTGCCTTGTTTTTTTTATTGCTACAAGATGGATAAGCTTACATTTATCCAAATATAACGTAACCAATATTAATTTTCACTTACAAAGCTTCTCCAAATCACACTGCAACATGCATGCACCCAGCTTTGTGCCATCTAAAAAGTTTGAAAAATTATATTTAGTTTCCTCATCTAAATCAGCAACGCACATTGTGAACAGCTGGGGTTCAAGAACAGATCCCTGTTATACCCCACGAGTTACTGTCTGACATTGTGAACAGCTGGGGTTCAAGAACAGGCCCCTGTTATACCCCACTAGTTACTGTCTGACATTGTGAACAGCTGGGGTTCAAGAACAGACCCCTGTTATACCCCACTAGTTACTGTCTGACATTGTGAACAGCTGGGGTTCAAGAACAGACCCCTGTTATACCCCACTAGTTACTGTCTGCCATTGGGCAAAAGACACATTTACTTTGAATCCACGTTGACTACGTGCTGACCAGTTTCATAACCAACTCATTACACTCACCCCAATCCCCTGTATTTCAACCGTACACATTAATCTCTAATCGCTTCTTCAAAGGTCTTCATAAAACCTAAGAAACACATCTACTGGGTCACCATGATCAACTCCACTTGTGACATCCTGAAAGGCAGTCATCAGATTTGTCAAGAATGATTTGCCTTTTGCAAATCTATGGAGACTGTTTGCTTCTGTTATTGTATTCTGCGTACTGTGCTCCAAAATTCTTTGCAATGGAATTGTGCATCTTCCATAAGATTTATCTCAAACTCACTGGTCCATAATTAAAGGGTTTTTCTCTTCCCTTTTAAATCTTATGATTACAGTAACTACCCTGTAGTCTGGAGGGACTGTCAAAGTGTCAAAGAAATTGTGGAAGAGAGCCAGCAATGCATCCATTATTTTGAAGACCCCTTCTTTCAGTCAACTGGGAATGTATGAGCTTTTGATCCCATCAATTTGTCTAAAATCATTTCTTGTGCCATTATAAATTCCCCCGTTTCTGACTGGAATAGACCTATATTAGTTACAACCAATCCTTTCCCCTTTATATACACACAGAATGTTTCCAGTCAGTTGTTACATGCCTGCAAGTTTACTCTCATACTCAACTTCCCCTTTTTATTTAATCTCTTGGTCTTCCTTTGCTAACTTCTAGCCCGGTCCCAATTCTGAGATCTATTTGTTTGCTTGCCAATCTGAATGCCTTTTTTTGCATCTAACATTGACTTTAACTTGCCACTTACGCCATGGTTTGGCTGTTCTTTTTCCTTGTCCTCTTGCAGCATACAGGAATGACATTTTTTTGTCGTTCACTGATTCACTCTTTGAATGTTTGCCATTGTTGTATCACTATCATGTGAGAAACATTTCTCAATCCATTATACCCAACCTCATGAAGAATTCTGTTATTTTATGGTCATTCATCCCCAAATGGTCTTTCACGATGACATTGTCGATTATTCATTTCTCATTCTTTAAATACCCCAATCTAAATGTACTTTTCACTCGTTGGTTCCACAAACTATTCATCAAGAAAACCATCCTGTACACACTATACTAATTGCCCATCCATGGTATTGTGGCTATTTTTATTCACCATATGTGTGAAGAGTAACATCTCTGACAACGATAGATATTGTTTTACCACATGCATTTCTGATTTCCTGCTTAAAGCCATCTCAACATCATCACTACAGTTTGGTGCTCCATATAACACTCTTACTTCCTTGTTTCTCAATTATCCACACGTTGATTCTATCATGCATGAGTTAGTATCTTTCATCAATAATATGTGCATGTCCACTTTAAACAGTAATACAATTGCATCACCGTTCAGGAACTGGATTGCAATTACTCTGAACGAATTACACAACTTTGGAGACATCAACAAGGCATACTACCAAAAAAAAATTGAAGCCAGAGGGATCCAATACATCCCGATTCTATGGACACCCCAAGGTACACAAACCAGGGGTCCCTCTCAGACCCATTGTCCCACTATCAGGCACACCAACATATAGACTTGCCAATGAACTACAACAAATTGAAATACTTTGTGGGCAATGCTACCCACTCACATTCACTCATCCCAGGAATTCCTCAATATCATTAAGGACAGCAGGAGAGAAGATGATAAAGTAGGCAGGCACCCCAGAGACCGACAACCTCAATAAAGAAGCCAACATGAAACTACTAGATCTGTGCCTCACAACACACTTCACCGTCAATGACAACATATGCAAAAAAAAAATCAGGACTGATTGCAGAAGCAGTAATGCAAAGGTTAAAATGGACAGCACTCCCCATTGGTTCGAACTAATTGGCTGATTCCAGCTCGTTGCCAAAACATCAAAACAAGCCTAAGGTTTCCTATCACACAGTTAATTGATACACGTTTCCGTTTTAGAACTGGCTGTGCATCATCAGCTACATGCAGACACATTTTTTTCTCTCTCTGTATATATCCCTAAGCTAAGAAAAGCACTTTACCTCTTAATGAGGCCATGCACACTTGACCCATCCATTATTTTACAACAAATTCCAGATGCCTGCCTTCAAATTCACGATTTGAGTTGGTGAGCTTTCAGCTGTGATGAGTGGAAAAAAAAATCCACACTCTCTCCACTGTGGCTGCATTGGTGTTTTGACATTTTAGACGAATCTTCACAGACTCTTCCACACAGAGAGAAAACGTGTGCTTCTCCCCAGTATGAATGGTGTTTCTTCCTTCAGTGTTCAAAATCTTTTAACAATTTGGTTATGATAAAGACAGAGACTGTCAGATCTGGATATGGTTTCATCTGCATCTTAAATTGCAAACCAACCTTTCAAACAGAAAAGAAAAAGACAGGAGAAAACAGAAGAACACACACGGGTTGCGAAATTGAGAGAAATTAATCTGGCCATTTGTGAAACCAAGACTTGGGGAAAAAATTAAAATTTAAACTGTATGAGTACCATAAAAATCAGTCAGTATTTACAGAAAACTACAGAGGTGGGAGATTCGGAAGTCAACGAGCTTTCTCCCCAAAAATTTGATCCCTTTACTCCTCAGAACTAAGAACAAATGGAGAAACAAAATGCTGTAAATACTCAGTAGTTCTGGCAGCATCTGAAATTGTCCTTTTCCATCGATTAATAACCTCGAGCTTCAGTCTCAAGTTCTGTAGTTGCCTCCTTAAACATCTCCAACTCTCCCTCCTTTTCAAAATTGCCCTTCAAAAGCTGATACATGGAACAAAGTTCTTGATCATCAGCTTTATGTCTCTTGGTGGCAAATCCTGCGATATCATATGTCTGTGAAATTCCAGCGAGCATTTCGTTGTACTGAGATTGCTACATAAATGTCAATTTTGTTGGGTAACTTATACACCTATCAGTGTTCGTTCATCATTACGGTGTGAGAATTCTCAAAAGAATGTATATGGATGCTCATCGTTCACGTGGCCCGCTCTTACCTGCTCAACAGACTCCTGGTGATTGACCATATTCCCTGGTCTCTTGCTCCTTAAACTTGTCCACATTCAAGAATGGAATTTTATTTAAAAAATGAACTGGTGGAGCAAAATGGAGTTAGCAGTTCTTTTATTTTTAAAGATTTGTTACAATAACTGCAGAAGAAACATTGATAAAACATCACCCGTTTAAAATTCTATTACTCACAGTGACCACCTACAGGTACTTTAGAAGGATGCAGGGAGAAAAGAGTTTAGAAACGCTTACCAACACAGGTCCAGTAAAAGAGCCATGAGAGGAGGAGGAAGAGGAGCAGGGAAGATGCCTACTCTTATATCACTCAAAACCTGTTCCTGGACCCACTTCAACCCCGCCCAGCTGAGAGAGCCATTTATCAGCTGGCAACTTCCTGAAGCTTGACCCAGTTCTGTTCAGGAGTGGGTCAGACCAAGATGAGCCTCTGTAACCAGTTAGGTGGGACGGAGGAGTGGGGGGGAATCGGTGTTGGATAATCTCCTGCCCTGTTTCTTATCCCAAATTGACCCTCCCTCACCATCCCGATGGCCCTGTAAACACAGACTGTAGATACCTGATGGGCCTTGGTGTGCAGACTCAGTCTGGGCATTTCTGGTACAGAACAACAACAACTGTTCTGTCCTCATTCTCTGGATTGTTCCCATTTCTCCATTCCCAGTGAGTTATACATTATGCTGTTGCTCCCCCCCCCCCTACTTATTCTGGCCGCTCTTCTCCATTTCTGTGGTAGTCATAGAAACTTCAAAACTAGCAGCAAGTACAGACCACTCGTCCCTTCATGCCTGTTCTGCTCACCAGTATGATTATGGCTGATTGTCCAGGTCAGGAACCCCATATCCTTCGATTCCTTTGGCCTTCAGAACTATACCTAACTCCTCCTGGAAAACAGTGAGTGTATTCGACTCAGCCATGTCCTGTTGCAAACAATTTCACGCACTCGGCATTTTCTGAGTTAAAAGAAAATCTTCTCACCTCAGTCCAAATGGTTTTCATCTGGTCCTTTTCTTTCTGTTTTTTTCACTGATTGTCTTTACTTTGCATTCGGGGTTGCTAACGGCCTAGTCACGGCCTTCATCTGGACACTTCTTTTATCTCTTTACTTCTGCACCATCATCCCCTCTGATTTTGCAACGTGAACCCTTTTGTCAGTCAATAATTCCTGCTCTTCACCCACTCATTCCTTTTGTTCACTGTCACCCTCCACTCCTTGCTCACTGGCCTGAACATTCACCCAGTTTCTGTTCCCACAGACGTGGCTGGATTCATGGTCCACATATCCAGAGCCACAAAAGGGACCCTTCGACCCATTGAGTCTGTCCCAGTAAAAACGCCAACAGCTAACTGCTCTAATCCCTTTTCCAGGACCTGACCCGCTGCCAATTCTTTGGCATTTCAAGTATATACCTGAATACTTCTTAAGTGTACTGAGGATTTCTGCACCTACCATACTTGCAGGCAATGAGTTCCAGATTCCCATTGCACTTCGGTGAAAAAAAGTCTCCCATTTTTGCTAAACTTTCAGTCCTTTACTTCAGTTCATGCCCCCAGTCATTGATGCCTCCAACAAGGGGAGCTATTCGTGCTGCCTCTTCTGTCTATGTCCCTCATCACTTTCACACATCTCAATTATGTCCCCTCTCACTTCTCTCTGCTCCAAAGAAACTAACCCCAAACTTTGCGGGCTGTGTAGTTCCCTGCTGATGGAGAGTGATTCGATTCTACCCTGCCAGACATTCTGGGGAGGAGGATCTGCCATTGCCAATAAATACTTCCTGCACACCCAAATCAACGCTGAGGTAGGCCATAGTCCCTCATTCGCTAGAGACCTCAAGTCTGCATCCTGTAAGTGGGAATGGGAGAAACGGCAAGAAAAATGGGGAACGAAATAAATTAACATTTGCAGACAAGTGAAATCCATCAACCCGACCAAAACAGGGCCAGACAGTTCAAAAACGCTCACCAATTCGAAATCCCAGGCTCAATATCCCCACAGGCCTGTCACCCACACCCGAATTCCCGCCCAGTTCAGAGCAAACCTCCATCTCCCAGCTTCCAGATCCTCAATGCAGCCATGCCGAGGAGTGGGATAGTTCAAAGTGAGTACCTCAATACCTCACTGTGAGATCTTCTTTATCTGAACCAATCATGTGCTTTTTTTCCCCATTGCTCCCTTCCTAGTGATTCCAACCTCCTGCAGTTGTCCCTGTCTCGCAGTTTAATAAAAGAAAATCCTCCCCATTCCTCTGGTGATCTTGTTGGAGTCGGGGGAGAGGTGCATCAGACTGTGTCTTGATTTGCTGATTGTCACTCAAATTCACGATTAGTCTTTCAGATTTAAACCATCGGCAGTGTTTTCCAGTTCTCTCATTCTAAAAATGGCCTAAATCATTTAATTTGTCCATAATTTTTAGCCTCCTCAGAAACTGTGATTAATTTTCGAGCTCTTTCTCAGTTGGAAGATGATTCCGATATCGTTGGAATGTAACCACCACCCCGATTCGATCACAATCTTTGCTACTAATAGGAAATCCTCAGTAAACATAAATGGAAACTGTGTGGAGGGTAGAAGATAGATAGAGAACAGATATAATGCAAAATAATTTTTTTAAAAACTGGAGGAACTGTGGATGCTGTAAATCAGGAACAAAAAGAAAAGTTGCTGGAATAGTTCAGCAAGCCTGGCAGCATCTGTGAAGAAGAAAAAGAAATCAGAGCTAACATTTTAGGTCCAGTGACCCTTCGCAAAAATCTAAACAACTGCAGATGCCATAAATCAGGAACAAAAACAAGTTGCTGGAAAAGCTGACCAGGTTTGGCAGCCTCTGTGAAGAAGGGTCAGAGTAAACGTTTCGAGTCTGCTGACCAGAGAAAGGGTGAGTATGGATGGACAATGCTTTTCAAAATGTGAAATATCTAAGTGGGTTTGTATCGTGCTGATGAAGATCAACAGAATCCTGACTCGTGTGGAATTCTGGGTCAAAAATCAAGCTCTGATCAAAATACGAGCTGGAGCAGAACAGCTACTGTAATAAACTGAAACAATTTCATTTCTGACAAAGAGCCACTGAATTTGAAATTGTAACTTCTTTCTCTGTTCTGATGCTGCCACACTTCCAGTATTTCCCTGGCAATTTCTTTTTCTGTTCCAGCAAAACGTTTGCTCTGTTATTGATAATTGGCCAACAGCTTCATAAATGCCTTTGGTTGGAGAGAGACCTTCACCTGAATAATGCTGAAAAATGATCCATTTTCTAGCTTAAGATGCAAATACCAAGTCATACTGGCTGATGGCTGCAGAAAAACCCACAATTCCAAAAGGCACAGAAACCGCTCTCAGTACAATAGTCGGCTTCCTGTGTGGGTAGCACATGCTCAAAGCGATTGCAAACCGTGCGGCTGGATCTGCAGAGAAGGTTATCAATCAATTAGCCCAACCAATGGGAGTGAAGGAGAGGCGGGACTGTATGGCCGCGCGGGAGCGGCTGGTCCTCCAACCAATGGGAGTGAACGAGCTGTGATTTGAATGACAATTCAGCCGCTTTCACGACAAATTTCACGACGACCAGCCCCGCAAATATCGTTTCATTCAGCTCCATTTCACAACCTGCCCTTTGCTTTTGTGTGCTCTCTTGCATTCTATTTTCTAGTTTTTTATTAAATTTCAGATTAATAAGCTACAGACAATATTAGAGGAAGGCAGCACGGTTTTTCAATGTTTTGCCTTGCTGCCTCAGACGGCCAGGGAACCGGCTTCGATTCCTGACTTGGCTGACCGTGTGGGTTGTCACACTCACCCCGTGTCTGCGTGGGTTCTTCCCACAGATCAAAAATGTGCAGGCCAGTGGATTGACCATGCTAAATTGCATATTAATCCCAGGAGTGTACAGGTTAGGTGGTTTAACCATGGGAAATGTAGGGCTATGTGAATGGGATAGGAGGTAGATCTGAGTCGGATGACTCTCGACGGGTTGGTGCAAACGTGATTGGCCAAATGACCTCTTTCTGCATTGTAAGGAATACATGATTGGATGTGCAGTTGGGAAACTCAATCCAAACAGCAGATCAGAATCTGACAGACAACCAATTCATAGTAACCTGAATATTCCTGGATTTTGAACATTAACGAAATATCACTGTTCACTTTGGAGAGAAGCTATACACATGTTCTACGTTTGGACAAGAATTCAGCCGGTCAGGAAGCCGATCAGAACATAAATGTACTGTTGACTCAGAGAAACCATGGAAGCATAAGGTATGTGGAAAGAGATTCGCGTTCCCATCTGAAATTGGAAATTCACTGACATAGTCACAGCAGAAACTGTGCTTTGACTGCAGGGAAGGAGTCACAGTGAGTCAACCTGCTGATACACCAGAGCTTTCACAATGGGAAGAGACCATTCAAGTACTCTGACTGTCAGACTGGGTTCAAACTTTCATTTCAACTCACTGCATACAATTGTTGTCAGACCGGGAGCAAAATGGGAAATGTTTGCCTGTGATATGAAGGAAGCATTGGATGGAGTGTCGTATCCAGGACCAAAATTTGAATGAGTGTGAAAATATTACATTGGTTGGAGTACTCCTGATCAAAAAAAAAGGATGATTGTGCTTATTGGAGTCCAATCATCTCAGCCCTAGGGCATCTCTGCAAGAATTCCTCAGGGTGGTGTCTTCAGCCTCTCACGCCTTCAGCTGCATTATCAACGAGTTTGCCTCTTTCAGATGGTCAGACATGGAGATATTCCCTGATGATTGTACAATATTCCAGGCTATTCAGTTTGCCTCAATCACTGAAATGGTCTATATCCATGTAGAGCAAGACTTTGACAAGATCCAGTCTTGGAATGATTACAGGCAATTGCCAGGCAATGGTCATCTGCAACAGGAATGAATCTAAGGAACTTGCAATGACAATCAAGGGAATTTTCATCATTGCATCCTGCACGATCAACATTTTGGAGTTTTCTTTGGCCACATACTGAACGTAACCAGTCATATAAACTTTGTGACTACAATAGGTCAGAGGCTAGGAAATTTACAATGACTTCACAGTCCGCCCACCATCGACAAGGCATGTGTCAGCAATGTGATGGAATACTCCCCACTTGCCTGGATTAGTGCAGCTTCAAAAATACTAAGCAACTCAAATCCATCCTGCACAAAGCAGACCATAATCTTTGTCCATGAATCAAATGATTCAATAAGGGAATTAGTCTATTAGCTGCAAAGGAACAATGTACAGGTTTAGAGGCAGAAGGCAGGAGAATGGTATTCGGTGAGATATTCTCATTCTGAAGGCTAGTGCAGATAGTATGGTCAAATGGTTTCCTTGTGTGCTGCATCAATTATGTGATTCAAACTCCAATGACAACATTCAACATTCTCTCCCTTCAACACTGGTGGAAAGCAGCAATAGTTTTGACCAAGACCAATATGCACTGAAGTAACTTCTCTCGGATCATTCAACACCAATTCCTGAAACCAAACTGCACTCAGTTGGTTTGGTTGTAGAGAGAACCGAATTCCCTGTGTCCTCCATCACTCCTCCCTTGGGGAGCAGTTACCTCAATGTCCCCACTCTGCTGCAGACCTTTTCCTTTTCCAAAAATATACCTTATTCTTAAAAAAAGTCTTGTGTGTGTGTATGTGTGTGAATATGTATTTACACAGCAGCACGTCAACCAAACATACATTACCCAACAAAAGGATACTAAAACTTTCACTAAACTAGTGACTGTGGGATATACAGCCCATTCGAATGATGCAACTTCAATTTATGTGAAGGTTGAGCCAGAAACTGATCTAATTTTCAGACTGCATACACTTTTTGTAAAGACTCAGACTTTAGTCAGGCTCTGAATTTGACAAATTTCCAACATTCATGTTGCATCTTCATAACTGATAATACATTTGATAAAATAGCGTGAAAAATTGGAATGTGAGTTTTTAGTAATTATGATTGTTGGATACCAATCATATTATTCACATTCTTTTTACATTGTGAATTCTGAATTACAATTAACTTTACAAAAGCAATTTGAATTCCAAGGTGCCACACTGAAATTAACCTGAAACTCAAACTTTGAATCATGTTGATGTTTGGCACAAGGCTGTGGTGTGATATCACAAAATGGGACTCACTTGAATTTGCTTGGCATCAGGGAACACTAGTAAAACTGAAATTAATGATGATACAGGATTAAACTAACAAGTGGCTGGTCCATACTGGACATTAAAGATGAGGTTCGTAATTTTGAAGACCAATTGCCTGAGAAAATTGCTTCAGATGAACCTAAGGGCAGTATAGTGAGGAAGGTGTTTGCTACACTTGCTGTTATTAGTCATTGCCTTGAGTATAAAATTTGGAAGGTCATGTTGTTGCTTCACAGCACATTGGTTAGTCCACTTTTGGAATACTGTGTGCAGTTTTGTTCTCCCTGCTACAGGCAGGATATTGAAAGGGTTGAGGAAAAAAAAATTGCAATGATGTTGCCACAGTGGCTAGGTTTAAGCTATAGGGAGAGACTGAATAGCCTGGTTGGTGGGGTATGTTTGTCAGAGAGGCATCAAAGACTGAGGGGTGACCTTATCGAGGTCTATAAAATCATGAGGCTTATGGATATGGTAAATAAACAAGGTCTTTTCCATGGGGTGAGGTAGTACAAAACAAGACTGTATCCGCTAAAGGTGATGGGGAAAGAAATAAAAGGTACATATGGGGCAATTTTTCGTGCAGAAGGTCTGCTTGTATGAAATGAGATAGCATGGGACATGGTAGAAGCTGCGGCAAGTACATTCAAAGGCATCTGGATGGGTACATAAGGAGTAAGGGTTTTGTTGTGGGCCAAATGGGGGTAGTTTAATTTAGGATATCTGATTGGCATGGATGGGTTGATTGAAGGGTGTGTGTCCATGCAGCACAACTCTATGTCTGTATCCAAACAAACCAAAGGCATTATTTACTTCACCCAACCTGTATTTACATGCATTCCAGGCACCAGGAGGGTCCACTACCTGAATGGACACCCATTTAACTTTAGCAGGTAGCCCTGTACAGTGGCTGTTGCCCACTGCACCTTGGCAGCAGTTCCCCCCAAGCTTTATTGAGTCCTCATCATGAAGTCCTAGACTTTGATTGTGCCAGTCTACAACGTTGTGTGGAGGTCAACACCCTCTTCTGGAACACCAGTAAGTACCGATCAGACCAAGACCTCTTTGCCAGAAATCAGTGACAATTTGTAAGGGCATGATGCAGTACCTGTTATTAACACAAAAACAGAATTTGCTGGAAAACCTCAGCAGGTCTGACAACATCTGTAGAGAGAAATCATGGCTAAAGTTTCGGTTTGACTGACCTGTCCTCCGAACAGTATCCATCACATTGTTTCAGGCAGCGGACACCTCCTGTACAGCTGTGGCGTCTGTTACAGTTTCTCTAAACTCCTCCGGCCTTAAGGCCCAATGAGTTCCTGGCAATCCCTTCAAGTACACTTGCTACAAACATTGTCCGAAACCCCATTCTAACACAACATTCACCATTTTCAGCTGTGGAGAGTACAAGCTCTGGAATTCCCTCCTTAAATGTCTTTAAACTTCTTTAAGATAGACAATGTAAAATAAACCTTTTTATTCAATGCTTGAAACATTTTAGCTTGATAAATATCTGAAACTTTCCAAAATAATGCAAATCGTTGCTTTTATTGGCTTACACTGAGAGGAACAGGATTATCACTCAAAGGCTTTACATTCTCAGACCATCACGGCCACAATAAATTTCAAACTGGAAACTTAATCTTGACAGCCCGTTTTCAGCATTCCCGTTGTTCTAACTGTCTGCAATGTTCCGAGTCTAGGAGCTGTGAACCATGGACGAGAGCAGCTGAGACACATTTCATCCCCACCTCACAATGAACCGTCACTCCTGAACAGAGATAATGGGAACTGCAGATGCTGGAGAATCCAAGATAACAAAGTGTGAAGCTGGATGAACACAGTAGGTCAAGCAGCATCTTAGGAACACAAAAGCTGACATTTTGGGCCTAGACCCCTCATCACAGAGCGGGATGGGGAGAAGATAGGGGGAGGGGAGAGTGGAGGGGGGGAGGGGAGAGATCAGTCTGGAGAGGACGAACAGGTCAAGGAGGCGGGATGAGGTTAGTAGATGGGAAATGGAGGTGCGGCTTGAGGTGTTCGTCCATCTCCACACTTTGTTACCCTCACTCCTGAAGCTGAGCTACAACAGGGAAAACGGGAAACAAGAAGCATACACTCCACAATAATAAGATAAGAAAATGTGAGGCTGGATGAACACAGCAGGCCAAGCAGCATCTCAGGAGCACAAGAGCTGACGTTTCGGGCCTAGACCCTTCATCAGAGAGGGGGATGGGGAGAGGAAACTGGAATAAATAGGGAAAGAGGGGGAGGCGGACCGAAGATGGAGAGTAAAGAAGATAGGTGGAGAGAGTATAGGTGGGGAGGTAGGGAGGGGATAGGTCAGTCCAGGGAAGACGGACAGGTCAAGGAGGTGGGATGAGGTTAGTAGGTAGATGGGGGTGCGGCTTTGGGTGGGAGGAAGGGATGGGTGAGAGGAAGAACCGGTTAGGGAGGCAGAGACAGGTTGGACTGGTTTTGGGATGCAGTGGGTGGGGGGGAAGAGATGGGCTGGTTGTGTGGTGCAGTGGGGGGAGGGGACGAACTGGGCTGGTTTAGGGATGCAGTAGGGGAAGGGGAGATTTTGAAACTGGTGAAGTCCACATTGATACCATTAGGCTGCAGGGTTCCCAGGCGGAATATGAGTTGCTGTTCCTGCAACCTTCGGGTGGCATCATTGTGGCAGTGCAGGAGGCCCATGATGGACATGTTATCTAGAGAATGGGAGTAGGAGTGGAAATGGTTTGCGACTGGGAGGTGCAGTTGTTTATTGCGAACTGAGCGGAGGTGTTCTGCAAAGCAGTCCCCAAGCCTCCGCTCGGTTTCCCCAATGTCGAGGAAGCTGCACCAGGTACAATGGATGCAGTATACCACATTGGCAGATGTGCAGGTGAACCTCTGCTTAATGTGGAATGTCATTTTGGGGCCTGGGATAGGGGTGAGGGAGGAGGTGTGGGGGCAAGTGCAGCATTTCCTGCGGTTGCAGGGGATGGTGCCGGGTGTGGTGGGGTTGGAGGGCAGTGTGGAGCGAACAAGAGAGTCACGGAGAGTTTGGTCTCTCCGGAAAGCAGACAGGGGTGGGGATGGAAAAATGTCTTGGGTGGTGGGGTCGGATTGTAAATGGCGGAAGTGTCGGAGGATGATGCGTTGTATCCGGAGGTTGGTAGGGTGGTGTGTGAGAACGAGGGGGATCCTCTTGGGGCGGTTGTGGCGGGGGCAGGGTGTGAGGGATATGTTGCGGGAAATGCGGGAGACGCGGTCAAGGGCGTTCTCGATCACTGTGGGGGGAAAGTTGCGGTCCTTAAAGAACTTGGACACCTGGGATGTGCGGGAGTGGAATGTCTTAACGTGGGAGCAGATGCGGCGGAGGCGGAGGAATTGGGAATAGGGGATGGAATTTTATTCCAGTTCCCTCTCCCCATCCCCCTCTCTGATGAAGGGTCTAGGCCCGAAACGTCAGCTTTTGTGCTCCTGAGATGCTTCTTGGCCTGCTGTGTTCATCCAGCCTCACATTTTATTATCTTGGAATTCTCCAGCATCTGCAGTTCCCATTGTGTCAGCATACACTCCACAGCCTCCTCTGCTCGAGGGACGTATCTGTGCTCGGGTTCCCACAAATTCAGCCCTGGTTTCCCAAACGTCCTCAGATACGCTTCATCAAGCTCTTCTTGACCTCCAACAGCACTCTTCTGTCGTGTGGACTCTTTTTCAGACATCGCTCTTTATTTCCCTGAATTTACTCGTCCTTCCGTCTCGATAAGGCAGAGGGTTGTGGGTCTGCACAGTCAGTACTTCTCTCCTGCCCAAGCACAGCGCACGTGTGATGGCGGTGGCTTCGGTCCAATAGAAAGGAGGGGGAAGGGCTGGAGGACTGAGTTGGAGAGGTCTGTCCTCTAGCCAATCGGATACAGCAAGGGGCGGGGCCGTGCGGCGACACGTGATCAATCTTAACCGAAACAACTGTGGATGCTGTAAATCAGCAACAAAAACACAAGTTGCGGAAAAAGCTCAACAGCTCTGGCAGCATCTGTGAAAAAAGAAAAAAAATTAGAGTTAACGTTTCGTGTCCGGTGACCCTCAGAACAGCAACGTTCCGGCCGGTGTTTGCACGCAGGCGCAGCGTCTTTCTGACCGCCGTAAGCTGCTGATTGCCGGTTTTGTCGGAGCTGTTAAAGGAACAAAGAATAAGCTGCTGGGGAAAACAGTGAAGGTTAGTGTGGTCTGGGAGACTTTATCACCGCATGTGTACAACTGTAGATCCCAATTAGAACTTCTTGGTCATGCGTTTTTAGTAAACTGACAAGGGCTGCAGGTTTCAGGCCGCGAGAGGCCCAGGTTACCGCCAGAATATTTGTTGGCCCCAAAGCCTCGCGTGTTTCGGACAGAATGGTCCCTGCTTTGCACTGAGGACCTGTGGGTTGGAAGCGTTTTCTTTCTCAATGAACGACCACGGTAAATCTGTACTCCACAACTTAAAGGGCTCTCGTATCTTTTCTGACCAGAATTGGATGCAGTGATTGACTGTGACCCTCACCAGAGCTTTATCAAGGTTCAGCATCTTTTCCGTGAGTGTGTCCTCATTATCTCAATCATTTCTTGAAGCCAGAGTCATAGAGCCTTCAGACCCTCTAGAAACAGACCCTTCAGTCCAAGCTGAACATAATCCCAAACTGAACTAGTTCCATCTGCCTGCTCCTGACCCTTCAAACTTTTCCCATTCATACACCTATCCAAATGCCTTTTCAATGTTGTAATTATACTTGCATCCACCACACCCTTATGAAGTTCATTCCACACACAAGCCACCCTCTGTGTAAAAAAAAAGCCTCGTGACTTTATTTAAATGTTTCTCCTCTCACCTTAAAAGTATGTCCCCTAGTTTTGAAATTCCCCATCTAAAGACAACTACCATCAACTCTATCTATAGCTCTCATTATTTTATAAACTTCTATCAGATTGCCTTTCAACCTGCTACACTGCAATGAAGAAAGTTCCAGCCTATCTTTATAGTTCAATTGTTCCAAGCCAGGCTACATCCTGGTAAGTCTGTTCAGAACAATGTACAGTTCGATAATATCCTTCCTATAACTGGACACAGTATTCCAGAAAAGGCCTCACCAATGTCCTGTACAACCTCAAGATAACATCCCAACTCTTGATACTCCAAGGACTGAGCAATGAAGGCAAGAATGCCAAATGCCTTTTAACCACCCTGTGGGTATATGTGATGCAATCTTTTAAAAACAAATGTACCTGCACCCCTAGGTCCCCTGTTCTCAAACACTACCTAAGGCCCTACCATTAATTGTATAAGTCCTGCCCTTGTTTGTTACACCAAAATTCACCACCTCACGTTTATTCCGATTGAATACAATGTGCCATTTTTTGAGCCCATTTGATCAAGATCCCTTTGTAATCTTAGATAACCTTCTTCACTGTCTATTATGCCCCTATTTTGGTGTAACCCATAAACTTACTAACCGTACCTTCTATATTCTCATCCAAATCAATTATATAAAATGACAAAAGAGGATCCAGAATTGATCCTGCTGGAACCCTGCTGGCCACAGGCCCCCAGTCTGAAAAGTAACCCTCTGCCATTACTCTCTGGCTCCTGCTGTTAAGCACACACATGCACACACACACCCCCTTTCTATTGTTCCTACATCACCTAAAACCTAGAACAGTGAGCTGCCGGTTTTGTCCATCTCACAGACAAGTTTCTGTCATAGCTATGAGTTCATCAGCTTTAACTTTTAAGACTCGTCGCATTGAAAAGAAAAGTTCTTCAGAGTTACTACATATTCTGATTCTCTCGTCTTTCTTTTGTAATTGCTGTGCTCTCCTCACATTCAGAACGTTCCTCATCAATCCTTCTGTTTATGCTGGTATGTGTAATTCCCCCACTCCCCATCTCTGTCAGTATAAAGTCTCCTTTAATGGAATGAGCAAAGCTCCTTGCTGAGATATTGATCCCTTTCCAGTTTACATTAGACCCATTCTTTGTCTTTTCTACCCCGAAAGACATTCCAATTGTCCAAAAACCTGAATTTCTGAACAATACACAAGATTTTCATCGATTTTGTCTCCTTTAACCTTGTTCTCCCTACCTCGTTTGGCATTGGGTGTAAACAAGAAAGTATGACTCGTCAAGTTTTTAAAAAAAATATTTTACCGAACCGATCAAATTCACTTTGTAGTGCTTTTAACCTTTTCCCAAAAAATGTCATTGCTATCAATGTGTAGAATAATTTCTGGCCTCTCAATCTCACCTTTGACAAGAGATTTGAAATGTTTAGCGACGTCCTTAATCTGAGCACAAGGCAATTAACAAACCATCCTAAATTTACACTCACTGCTATAGAATTTCCTGTTTAAGCCTCTGACAGGAGAGTCCCCTACAAAAATAATTCTATTAAATCTCCTGAAATTCTGCATAACAAAAGAATCATTCCAAGTGTCGAAAAAGTGACTGGCCATTCCGTTTTCCTCAGAGAGACCACGTCCTTCAACAGTTCCAAAAGCTGAATATCTGGCAGAGGGATAGCCACCGGAGACATTCTTACTTATCCTAACAGTCTCTCATCTCTCCTAACAGTGCTGGGTCGTACAGCCGAACACATGTCGAACTCTGAAACTGCAGGTTCCATTAATGAAGCCCAAGATCCTAGACAGTCTCCTCAATGCATTTTAGTTATGTTCTCTCTCCGATAAAGATTTGTACATAGTAACTCCCCGCTCCCTGCTCTTTGCATCTGTGCCATTCAAATATATATTCCCCTTCCACGTTGTTTCCCTCAAGATGCATAAACTCACTGTGTGTTCTAAAGAAGAGATGTTCACTCAAAATATTAACTGTGGCTCCACTATTCCTGCCACTTGGAAAACAGGACAGTACAGCACCGGAAGAAGCCCTTTGGCTCACCACATCTGTTCTAATATTGATGCCACTCTGAAGTAATACAATCTGCCTGTACATGATCTATATCCCTCTCTTCCCTGCCTGTTCATATGTCTGCCTAAGTGCCTCTTAAATGTCGTGATTGATCGTTTCTGCTTCTATCACCTCCCAAGAGAGTACATTGTGGCCGCCTATCACTTCCTGTATAAGAAACGTGCCTCATACAACTCTTTTTAACCTTCCCCCTCTAACCTTAATCCATTTGCCCCTAGTATTTGTCATTTTCACCTAAGGAAAAAGGCTCAGACTGTCCACTGTCTCCCTTTCAGGTCGCCCCTCAGCCCCTCGCTCTGTATAGTGATAACGATCCAAGTTTGTCCAAGCCAGGCAAAATCCTGGTAAACCTCTTCTGCAACCTTTCCGAAGCCTCCACTCCCTTCCTGTAATGTAGTGATCGAAACTGCACACATCACTCCAAAGGTGGCCGAATTACAACTTTCTATTCAGCCCCCTGACAGAAGAAAGCCAGCATGCCATAGTCCTCCTTTACCACTTTATGCATAGGTGTTGCCACTATCAGAGAGCTATGGACTTGGACGTGAAGCTCCATCTGTATATCAGTGCTACTCAGGGTTCTTCCATTTATTGTTTACGGTCCCCTTGCAATTGGCCTCCCAGAATGCATCCCCTCATAGTTACGTGTGCGTGTGTGTATGGTCTCAGGTCTGATCCTTGTGGGACAGCGCCAGCCCCGACCTTCAGTCAGAAAAACACACTCCACAACTGTTGGGTGAAATATCAAACAGGAGTCTTGTGTTCTGTGTTCAGCAGCAGGGGCAGCCTTTATGCGGAGCTCCTCAGCAGTGCATTGTGGGAGATTTTCTGGTGCTGTTTCACTCCCCCTAACCAAGTGCAGCATTTTTATGCATTTCACATTACAGCAATGACATGGAATGTTATAATGTAACTGTTAGCCACATTTGCCTAAGCGATACATCCAGTCCAGTAAACACATGGTTAATGGCTCTACAGAACTTGGTGCTCCCACATTCTGTTGATGTTTACCTGATTCCTTTATTATTTGCCTTTAGAATACCTGTTGTTAAATCACATTTCAATCCTGACAGTTTTATACTCCTTCCCAAACATTTACCAGCTGCACCACATTAATTACCAATAACCTCAATACTCCCTTATCACTGAGGGCTCTTCCAAATTTTGTTGGGCTTTATTTTCGCTGTTAACCCGAACGCATAAGATTAGAAATGATATTAATTTCTACTACTTAGTGTAAGTTCTTCCAATTGGGAACATCCGCTCTCTCACTTGGCCTGAGAAATCAAACAAACAAACAGTCTCTCTGAATTGCAGTTCCAGTTACACACCCCAGCACTCAGATGTGGCCAGTGAGTTTTGAATCAGTATTTAACTCATGGATAAGTCTTTACTGCCTCTTCTCGAAACACTCTGCATCACTAATTTTCTTTACTTAGTGAGAGAGCATCAATTAGAATTCCACAGATGAGAGTGAAATTCAATCTCTTCACAAATTTACCAAGTCATTAAAAGAAATTTGTTTATATTCTTCAAATTTCTAGGCACCATAACCGCATCTTCACTCTATTTTGTAATCTGTTTCTGCCACTTTTCCGTTGATCACTGGGTGGTTATCCTTCTGCAGTCCTAATTACTGCGTTTTTACAGCCATCTTTTGTCCCCACTCCTGGCTATGTAATGAGAAGGTTAAATTGTGAAATGTGTGCAGCACATGACTCTAGGAGTGATAATGATAGAAATAGGCTTCATGGCAGTATGGAAAGGGAAGGGGTGAAGCTGGCTGTGGCAGGCATGCAGCAAACTGAAATAAGAATGAAAGTGAATTGATTAATATGGACCCCAATAAGTATTACATATAATCAAGCCTGAATTATGGGCTTAGGACAAAGGCCATTGAGGTTTGAATATGAATAATTCCCAAAACGGGTAATGGCGGTGGCCACCAGCCTGTAAAGAACAGGAACCCAACGCAACTTGCCATAAGGGTGAATGATCGTGTTTGGACTTTGTATATCTTCACTTGGGACCACTGCTTCCACTTTGGCCCCCACTTTTTCATATCTACAAGAGTGCATATCTCACTGTAATAATCACCTAGTAGGGTCTGACCCATCATGGTCACAGTGGCACATGATGGGATAATACTTTCACCAGGACCTGATCTCCTGGATTAGGAATGCCAGCTCGAATGTTGCTATGCTCCCTTTCTAAATCTCTGATTCTCTGTCCGTCTCCGACTTCCCCTCTCAGCTCATGCAGCTGTTTTGCCAGTTCGCTCTCAAATTGTTTCACCCTATTATTTCCTTCGCACATTTCCAGTTGTTCTCCTACCACACCCTCCCGCAGCTGCATAGCCTGTCCAGTCACAAATTCAAAAGGGGGTCAACCTCAGCCGCTTTGCTGGGGTTAACCTCAGTTTCATTAGAATGGTGGGGTGTACTCTAAACCATCCTTACCTGGTCTCTTTCAGGGTCTTAGACCAGTTTCCAGTGTTAGGTTAATTTGTTCGACGTGAACTTTGGGGCTGGTATGGGAGATGGAACCTCCATTCAGTACCGAGCAGCACACATACTGTTTAATTACTTTCCCTGTAAATGTGTCCCTTTTTCAGAATTTGCAGGGGAATGCTTCCACCCACCCAGTAAATCTCGGGTGAGGCGGCCATGCAAAATTACTGATAGCGTGCGGGGATGTGCAGGCTCAATCGGTTAACCATGGTAGTTGTGGGGTTACAGGGTGGACTGGGTCCCTCTTCAAAGGGTCAGTGTGGACTTGATGGGCTGAATGACCCATCCCAAATGTAGGGATTCTACAATCTATGATCTAAGAAAAGACTGGATCAGCTGGGTTAGAGACCGGATCGACAGGATGTGTACTCATTGGAATTTAGTAGAATGAGGAGGGTATGGCATAGAAACATAAAATTCTCATGAGCTTGGACGGACTAGGTGCAGGAAAAGTATTCCGGATGATGTGGAAATCTCAAACTGGGGGTCACAGTCTAAGAATAAAGCCTTTGGGACCGAGATGCAGAACAATCCCTTCACCAAGAATGTGAACCTGTGGAATTCTCTCCCACAGAAAGCTATTGGGGCAAATTAATTAGATATATTCGAGAGGGAGCTGGTCGTTTCCCTTATGGCTAAAGGGAGGAAGGAGTATGGAGAGAGGGTAGGAATGTTATGCTGAGATTACACAATCAGCCATGATCATACCGAATGGTTGTGCAGGCTCAAAGGGTCAAATAGCCAACTCCTGCATCTACTTTTCTGTTTCTATATGCTTAGACATTTAGCATTTATTTTTCTGGGGTACGGAACCCGTTGAATCCATCTGCAATTGTTCCCATGAGCCCCCTGGGTTATGGCTGCTGTCTGCATTTAATCTTGATTTGTTTTCCCTGACACTGTGTGTCCAGAGTCTTTGATTACATTTTATTATATTATCCCCTACTCCAGGTCACTACCAGCAATGAGGCATCTGATATTGCATTTTATACCACCCAGCATGGGCCAGCCGATGGTATGTGGTGGCACTGTCTGATCCTATGTCTTCCTGATTCCATCTTGTCCTCTCAATGCCCCACCCTTTTCCCATTCACATTTTTCGTGTTGTGGGGCTGTTTCTTGAAATGTCTTCAAACTTTCTTCTCTTCCTCCAGTAACTGCTGCCACTGCCACTTCCTCAAATATCTGTACTGTTTCAGTAAGTATTTTAGCTGCCTGACCCGCACACTCATTGCCCTGTTGTGGGGTTTCTCCTTTCCTGTGAGCTCGAATCTTCATTACTGCTGCTTCAGTCACAAAATTAGCTGCTTCCATCAACTCTTTAATCTGGCCTTCGTGCTGTATGTGGCCCCCAGACAAGGTGACATACCCATGCTGAGGCCAGGCCAATGTATGATCGTGAACTATACCAAAGACATCAGGACTGTGTGTGTATATGTTGACTCTCTGGCTCCTGGCTGATATCAGGTCTTTTAGTAGTTGTGCCAGTTCTGAACATTTTCCGTATAATTCCTACAATAATTAAACAACCCTCAAGTTTGCCTTACTCCTTTCACGGTGTGTGACTGGGTCGTTTAAAATCACATTCTTTTGTTTTTACGGGACTATCCTGTGTCCCTACCTGACTGATATCGCAGACACATCATTCCCTGTCATTCCAATTTGCTTTGTGTGGTTTAATTTTAAGCCCTGCCTAGCACATGTGACTCAATACTCTATTGAAGATCCAGATATGCTCTTTCTGACTGACTAAGGTGATGAGGTCTTGGTAAGATCAATTTGGCGAATTCCATGAGCCATACGTCAGTGGAATATGGCTGGATTATTGTGGAATTGCCAGAACAACTGGGAACATGTGTGCTGTTTTCCTCAGAGTAAACAACAGCTTATTCTGGGATTCCAGGTCCACGGGAACGGACCTGGACTGAGATAGTGCCCTGTTGCGATTTCAGCCCATTAAGTACAGTGTGCTTTTGCTACTATAGGATACACTTCAGTGACAGATGTGTTCAGGGAGGTATAATCAATAGGGAGGCAATCTGAGTCATCAGGCTTCAGTGAATTAGTTTGGGATGCTGTCGGCCTGACCATTACCTGCTTCAGCCAATTGTTCATGATCACAATTGCTGCCTCCTCAGCCCCAGCTTTGATGGGGTATTGTTTTTGTGGTGGAATGAGAGGCCCCTTGATCTTTTCCAGGGTTTACAGATAATAACCCATGTTCCTGCTTGTGAGTGGGTCCCAAGTGGAACTTCCCAGATTGCCTGACTGTCCCAGTCTCCCAACAGTGTCGCTACTCTGGAGACGCAGCCTTCTTTTTCCTCCTTCCCATGTCCTGGCTGGAGGGTCCCCAGTCGTATTTCAGGAAGCTACAACATGAGATGCTTCTCATTGTTTTCAGAGATCAACCCCCAGAATGTCACATTCCCAATCTGCATCAGAAAAGGTTCGCTTCCTCTATCACTGAGTCATCGAGATGTGCCGCATGGAAATGGACCCTTCAGTCCAAGTCTTCTATGCCAAGCAAACATCCTAAATTCATTTAGTCCCATGTGCCAGCATTTGGCCCACATCACTTTAAACCGTTCTTGTTCATATACCCATCCAGATGACTTTTAAATGTTGTAATTCTACTTGCATCGACTGCTTCCTCTGGCAGCTCATCACATACATGCACCACCCTCTGTGTGAAAACATTGCTCCTTTAAATCCCTTTTAACTCTTTTCCTCTCATCTTAAACCGATACCCTCCGGTTTTGGACTCCCAACCCTGGGAAAAAGATCTTGACCATTCACCCAATCCATGCCCATCATGACTTAGAAGCCTCCGTAAGCGCTGCCCCCCCCCCCCCCCCGCCAACCCCAGCCTACAACATTGCAGGGAAAATAGCCCCAACCTATTCAGCTTCTCCCTTCAGATCAAACCCACCAATCATGGCAACGTCCTTGTAAATATTTTCTGAACCTTTCAAGTTTCACAACATCCTTCCTGTAACAATGAGATCAAAATTGAATGCACTATTCTAAAAGTGGCCTAAGCAATGCCCAATATGTCTGCAACGTGACACACTAACTCCTAAATTCAAGACTCTGACCTATGAAGGCACACGTACCAAATGCCTTCCTCCCTCCCTTGTCGACCTGCAACTCCACTTTCAAGAAACTATGAACTTGCACTCCAAGATCTCGTTGTGCAGCAACACTCCCAGGGCCTTACCATTAAATCCATAACTTCTGCACTGATTTGCCTTCCTAAAATGCAACACCTCACATTAATCTAAATTAACCTCCATCTGCCACTCCTCAGCTTATTGACCCATGTGGTAAAGGTCCGATTGTACTCTCGAAATAACCTCTTCACTATCCAGTACACCACTACTTTTGATGTTATCTGAAAACTTTACCTCCTATATTCACATGCAAATCATTTACGTAAATGACAAAAAAAAACGTCCTTTTGTCCGTCACTGTCTGTCCAAGGTTTAACTTTGATCCACAACGGTGCCATAGGCACTGCCTTCTCATACTTCCAGGTCATCCCACCCATTGTTGTCCCTCTGTCCATAAGTGGGTGTTTTGTCATCCAACCCATTTGAGTCGGTGTCATCGTCCTTCCCTTCCTATAACTACCATCATGACCTTTCGCTTTGAGCCCTCATGTAAGAGCTGCCACCTTTGCTTGTTCCCAATTCTCATTGGTCATATTTCTGATGGAGGCTGTCAGAGTTACAGCTGCCTTCTCATATTGACATATTTTTCTTGTCTATTCCACCAGGGTCTCTGCTCTGGTTTTAGGGCACCCAGGTCTTAACCCTTCCTGATCATCTTCATGATCAGTTTCTTTTTGCAATCCAATACAATTTGTAACAACCACCCCTGGAGGCCTTTTTTTCTTTTTGTTGTTGTCCTTAGATAGGGCCCATTCAGAATCCGTTTTGGCCGCCTTGGGCTTATGCTTCCCCTCGTGCACCACTTTTCCACCACGATATCCTGCTGTGTGGTTCAACACCTCCCAGGTGTGGATGAGGTCTGTCAATTGTCCACTGAATTCAGCACAGCTCCCTTCTCCCTCGTTGTTCTTTTTATATTGCCGAGAGCAATTCTGGGGTTTACTGTCTGCCTAAAGTGTAGTAAATATTGAACGTACTTAAGTGATTAGGATCCACACAGCTGATCACTGACCGGTTTAATAAACTGCTCACAGAGCAGATTGTTGGAGGAGAAAATAAAAGAGGGGCCGAGAGACAATGAGTTGATATTCATGGTGCCTGTTAAACTGTACAGTGAAAAATATTTACTTTGATTCGTGGATTTGATAATAATGAAACATATTCTATGATTTTTAGAATACAGAAGAAAAAAGTGTGACATTTTAAACTTCACTTAATAATAACTTGACATTCATTTTATATATCTACAGAGCTGAAAGTAGACTGATTATTAAAGTGATATTAATGTGATCACAACAAAAAAAATCATTAGGAGCTAACAATTATTAATAAAATAAGCAATATGATTATTTGCACTAATTCTTGTATTGAAAATCCAGCCTTGTTTAATGCTTCTAAAATACTACGCTAGTCATTGTAATTCAAGAATACAGTAACAATGATGTCAATTTTAAAAAAAGACTTTAATTTTAGCTTCACTGTGATAATGGACCAATGCAATAATTGGATGACTGCACTGTAAACTGTAAAGATATATAATGTCGGCTCTGAGAAAAATAATTTGGTTTACAAGGTGTTCTGTACTTGGAATAATTAGAAATTATTTGTGATTATGAATGAGCCATTTAAAAGATCATTACTGTAATTGGCTAAAAATATTTACATTTTGCTAAGATAATTGGACCAAGGAGCATACAGGTTGAAAATGTGTTTATTCAACAGAATACACGAGAGAGTTTTCCCCAGGAACTAATTGTAAATACACAGCTCAAAGTAGCTTGAAAAATATATAGAAGCCAAATGATCATTGAATTGAAAAAGATTACATAGTTATAACTGACAGTTTAAAAGTCCAAGTATTTTGGCTACATGTTCATGTTGTTGTTCATAGAGGCAACATGTGGATCAAAGTTAAACCTGGATGGACAGTCGGAGACAAAAGGATGCTGCTTTTTGTCATTTACATCAATGGTTTGACTGTGAATGTCGGAGGTAGGTTTGCAGATGACATCAGAATAAGTGGCAGATTTTCATGTTGGGATTCTTGTCTGTTTAACTATAATCTGTTCTGTTCTCAGTGTAAGAGGCTCTTCTTGTGCATGTTGGGCTGTCACTAACAGTGTAATTTACCTGAGAGTCCTGGGATCAGGTTTCCTTTGCCTGCAAATCAGGCGGCCAGTAAACTATGCACCGGCTTTTCTTTGGCGCAGCAGAGATTCATTTCTCAGTGAATAAGTGTTCGATCACAAAGTTATTTCACTCAGAATGGTTTCTAGCACACACCATCCACCAGTGTATCTGGAAAGTTTTTTTTTCTGAACAATTCCAATCTCTACCTGTCGATCTGATGGTACTTGTCAGTTTTATGAGAATTCAACCCTTTGTTGCCGAGCTATTTTTGTAAATGATTCGGTAAATCTATTGCTTCACTGTGGAGTCTGAAGTCGTTATGAGCCGGTTTCACCAGTTCGCCACACTAACTTACCCCGTCTGTCTGTATTATACTTTTTTTAGCATTATCTTATCAGCAAATTCTTTCATTAAAGTGACGAGGAGTGATTTTTTTTTTACGTGACTTTTTTTTCTGTTTAGCATTTTGATTTAAAACATAAGACGATGGTTTGTATTTGTGAGGGGGTGATATTGCTGTGTGCAACAGCCTGTCATTTATGGGATTACGTTGCCTAGAACACAGTGTTCTTTTGTCTCCAAATTACACATGATGTTACTGGAGCACCTGGAAGAAGGATGTGTTCATTGCCGTGTGAATTCCATCAATGCACTTTGTGGAACCTTCTGAAGCCAGAGATACACAAATGTGTGTAGATTTGTTTTCCACACTTAAGGAAGCAATCATTTGCATTTGAGTGATTGAGTCTGGTGCCCCAGTGTTACATTCTTGCAACTGGAGACTGTAATGAAGTGCGACTGAGTCGGCTAGATCTGGGTATCCTGTATTGCATGTGAATAAAGAGGTGTTCTCTTTGCACTGTATGTTATTACCAAAGACAGTGACAGAATACATGTTTGCAGCTATCTTTCTGATAGGAATGTAGCGTAATGGATCAGTCTGAAAGTGGTAGAACAGCCTGATTGCCTGAGATAAACCGAAATATCTTCACTCAAAT
Source organism: Stegostoma tigrinum (assembly GCF_030684315.1). NCBI lineage: Eukaryota > Metazoa > Chordata > Chondrichthyes > Orectolobiformes > Stegostomatidae > Stegostoma > Stegostoma tigrinum. Next base: position 427,166 of record NW_026728103.1, read on the forward strand.
ACCTGTGAATCTGTGATCAGTTCCACCTCAAGAAGTGGATCGCTGACTACATTCCAGAAAATGGTTTGCAACGTTTGTGATGCCAAGGGGATCAAAAAATGTTGCAAAAACTGGATGAGTGCTGAGAAGTCAACAATGATGTGACTCAAATGAAGTGTGGATGCTGGCAAATTGAAACAAAACAGAAAATGCTGCAGAAACCTCGCCAATCTGGCAACACATGTGGAGAGAGAAACAGAGTTCAAGTTTGAGGTCTGATGTGACTATCCTTTGGAACAAACAATGTTGTTAAACTGCAAGATAACAAAATGTGAGGCTGGATGAACACAGCAGGCCAGGCAGCATCTCAGGAGCACAAAAGCTGACGTTTCGGGCCTAGACCCTTCATCAGAGAGGGGGATGTGGAGAGGGAACTGGAATAAATAGGGAGAGAGGGGGAGGCGGACCGAAGATGGAGAGTAAAGAAGATAGGTGGAGAGAGTATAGGTGGGGAGGTAGGGAGGGGATAGGTCAGTCCAGGGAAGACGGACAGACGGACAGGTCAAGGAGGTGGGATGAGGTTAGTAGGGAGCTGGGGGTGCGGCTTTGGGTGGGAGGAAGGGATGGGTGAGAGGAAGAACCGGTTAGGGAGGCAGCGACAGGTTGGACTGGTTTTGGGATGCAGTGGGTGGGGGGGAAGAGCTGGGCTGGTTGTGTGGTGCAGTGGGGGGAGGGGACGAACTGGGCTGGTTTAGGGATGCAGTAGGGGAAGGGGAGATTTTGAAACTGGTGAAGTCCACATTGATACCATATGGCTGCAGGGTTCCCAGGCGGAATATGAGTTGCTGTTCCTGCAACCTTCGGGTGGCTTCATTATGGCAGTGCAGGAGGCCCATGATGGACATGTCATCTAGAGAATGGGAGGGGGAGTGGAAATGGTTTGCTACTGGGAGGTGCAGTTGTTTGTTGCGAACTGAGCGGAGGTGTTCTGCAAAGCGGTCCCCAAGCCTCCGCTTGGTTTCCCCAATGTAGAGGAAGCCACACCGGGTACAGTGGATGCAGTATACCACATTGGCAGATGTGCAGGTGAACCTTTGCTTAATGTTGAATGTCATCTTGGGGCCTGGGATAGGGGTGAGGGAGGAGGTGAGGGGACAAGTGTAGCATTTCCTGCGGTTGCAGGGGAAGGTGCCGGGTGTGGTGGGGTTGGAGGGCAGCGTGGAGCAAACAAGGGAGTCACGGAGAGAGTGGTCTCTCCCGGAAAGCAGACAGGGGAGGGGATGGAAAAATGTCTTGGGTGGTGGGGTCGAATTGTAAATGGCGGAAGTGTCGGAGGATGATGCGTTGTATCCGGAGGTTGGTAGGGTGGTGTGTGAGAACGAGGGGGATCCTCTTGGGGCGGTTGTGGCGGGCCGGGGTGTGAGGGATGTGTTGCGGGAAATACGGGAGACGCGGTCAAGGGCATCCCTCACCTTCCTGGACCGTCTCCGTCACATCCCTCACCTTCCTGGACCATCTCCGGCACATCCCTCACCTTCCTGGACCTCTCAGTCTCCATCTCAGGCAACCAGCTTGTAACTGATGTCCGTTTCGGACCCGCCGACTCCCACAGCTACCTGGGGTGCACCTCCTCCCACCCACCCTCCTGCAAAAATTCCATCCCCTATTCCCAATTCCTCCGCCTCCGCCGCATCTGCTCCCACGATAAGACATTCCACTCCCGCACATCCCAGATGTCCAAGTTCTTTAAGGACCGCAACTTTCCCCCCACAGTGATCGAGAACGCCCTTGACCGCGTCTCCCGTATTTCCCGCAACACACCCCTCACACCCTGCCCCCGCCACAACCGCCCCAAGAGGATCCCCCTCGTTCTCACACACCACCCTACCAACCTCCGGATACAACGCATCATCCTCCGACACTTCCGCCATTTACAATCCGACCCCACCACCCAATACATTTTTCCATCCCCTCCCCTGTCTGCTTTCCGGAGAGACCACTCTCTCCGTGACTCTCTTGTTCGCTCCACACTGCCCTCCAACTCCACCACACCCGGCACCTTCCCCTGCAACCGCAGGAAATGCTACACTTGCCCCCACACCTCCTCCCTCACCACTATCCCAGGCCCCAAGATGACATTCAACATTAAGCAAAGGTTCACCTGCACATCTGCCAATGTGGTATACTGCATCCACTGTAGCCGGTGCGGCTTCCTCTACATTGGGGAATCCAAGCGGAGGCTTGGTGACCGCTTTGCAGAACACCTCCGCTCAGTTCGCAACAAACAACTGCACCTCCCAGTCGCAAACCATTTCCACTCCCCCTCCCATTCTCTAGATGACATGTCCATCATGGGCCTCCTGCACTACCACAATGATGCCACCCGAAGGTTGCAGGAACAGCAACTCATATTCCGCCTGGGAACCCTGCAGCCATATGGTATCAATGTGGACTTCACCAGTTTCAAAATCTCCCCTTCCCCTACTGCATCCCTAAACCAGCCCAGTTCGTCCCGTCCCCCCACTGCACCATACAACCAGCCCAGCTCTTCCCCCCCCCCCCCCCCCAACCCATTGCATCCCAAAACCAGTCCAACCTGTCTCTGCCTCCCTAACCGGTTCTTCCTCTCACCCATCCCTTCCTCCCACCCCAAGCCGCACCCCCAGCTACCTACTAACCTCATCCCACCTCCTTGACCTGTCCGTCTTCCCTGGACTGACCTATCCCCTCCCTACCTCCCCACCTTTTCTCTCTCCACCTATCTTCTTTATTCTCCATCTTCGGTCCGCCTCCCCCTCTCTCCCTATTTATTCCAGTTCCCTCTCCCCATCCCCCTCTCTGATGAAGGGTCTAGGCCCGAAACGTCAGCTTTTGTGCTCCTGAGATGCTGCTTGGCCTGCTGTGTTCATCCAGCCTCACATTTTATTATCTTGGAATTCTCCAGCATCTGCAGTTCCCATTATCTTTGTTAAACTGCAAGTCAGGCTCCAGGTATGAAATAATGTACATCTGACTCAGTCTCTGAAGAAGTCTCTAGGCCCGAACCGTCAGCCTTCCTGCTCCTCTGGTGTTGCTTGTCCTGCTGTGTTCATCCAGCTCTACACCTTGTTATCTCTATCTCTGAAGTTCTTTTTCAGCGAAACAATCTTCCCGTTTGTTTGATTGTGGCACTGAGAGTGCACTACTGAAACAGAAAGGACGCTTTCTGTGTCTCGGTATAAATTAGTGTCTATTGTTCATCGCTGAGACTGGAGGGGAGTTCTGATACACTGGAATCTTCAATTGAAAATGCTGTTTTTTTTTGTTGATCAGGAAGGCTTTCTCCTACGCAGGGAATCAGGGCCACGATCAGGGCATTTCTGGTTGCAGCAGCAGCGCGAGCGGGAGCTTGGAGCAGGGGCCTGTCGGGAAGCCGGTGAGTCACGGTTTTTGAATCTTTAAAAAGCTTACCTCGTGAATAGGCGGAGGTACGCTGAGCAGGAGCCAATACGGGACTGGTGAGTGAGTGAGGTAATATATTTGTGTGGTTGTGTTACCGAAAACACTACCCGGGTTGTGTCTCCCACCCATCCTCCTCCTCTAACCAAATAAAAAAGGTTCTGTGTGCCTGATTGGTAAGGTAACAAGTTTATTTCTTATATTTTTTAAGTCTTGGGAATTTAGAATAATGGGAACGGAGGTCAGGGCAGTTGAATGTTCCTTGTGCAGAATGTGGGAGATAAGGGTCACCACTAGTGTCCCTGCTGACTGCATCTGCGGGAAGTGCACCCAACTCCAACTCCTTGAAAACCGCGTTAGGGAACTGGAGCTGGATGAACTTCGGATCGTTCAGGAGGCAGAGGGGGTTACTGAGAGGAGTTACAGGGAGGTAATCACTCCTCAAGTACAGGAGAAAGGCAGATGGGTTACAGTCGGGGTCGGAAAGGGAACCGGCAGGCAGTGCAGTGATCCCCTGTGGCCATTCCCCTCAACAATAAGTATACCGTTTTGGATACTGTTGAGGGGGAACGACTTCCCAGGGTAAAGCAGTGTGGCACAGGTCTGTGGCACAGAGTCTGTCCCTGCTGCTCAGAAGGGAAGGGGGAAGGGGAGCAGAGCATTAGTCATTGGGGACTCCATAGTTAGGGGGACAGATAGGAGGTTCTGTGGGGACGAAAGAGACTCACGGTTGGTGTGTTGCCTCCCAGGTGCCAGGGTGCGTGATGTCTCTGGTGTTTTTGGGATCCTAAGGGGGGATGGGGAGCAGCCCCAAGTCGTGGTCCACATTTGCACCAACGACATAGGTAGGAAGAGAGACGGGGATTTTAGGCAGAAATTCAGGGAGCTAGGATGGAAGCTGAGAGCTAGGACAAACAGAGTTGTTGTCTCTGGTTTGTTGCCCGTGTAACGTGCTAGTGAGGCGAGGAATAGGGAGAGAGAGGAGTTGAACACATGGCTACAGGGATGGTGCAGGAGGGAGGGTTTTGGATTCTTGGATAATTGGGGCTCTTTCTGGGGTAGGTGGGACCTCTACAAGCAAGATTGTCTTCACCTGAACCAGAGGGGTACCGATATCCTGGGGGGGGAAATTTGCTAAGGCTGTTCGGGTGGGTTTAAACTAATTCAGCAGGGAGAGGGACACCAAAATTGTAGTTCAACTATAGAAAAGGATGAGAGTAGGGTGGTCCGAAATAAAGTTTCAGGGAAGCAAGATGGCACCGGCAATCAAGAAGTTGGATTGAAGTGTGTCTACTTCAATGCCAGGAGCGTCTGGAATAAGGTGGGTGAACTTGCAACATGGGTGAGTACCTGGGACTGTTGTGGCCATTTCGGAGACATGGATAGAGCAGGGACAGGAATGGTTGTTGCAGGTTCTGGGATTTAGATGTTTCAGTAAGAGCAGAGAAGATGGTAAAAGGGGCGGAGGTGTGGCATTGTTGGTCAAGGACAGTATTACAGTTGCAGAAAGGATGTTTGGAGACTTGTCAACTAAGGTAGTATGGGCTGAGGTTAGAAACAGGAAATAAGAGGTCACCCTGTTGGGAGTTTTCTATAGGCCTCCGAATAGTTCCAGAGATGTAGAAGAAAGGATAGCAAAGATGATTCTCAATAGGAGTGAGACAGACAGGGTAGTTGTCATGGGGGACTTCAACTTTCCAAATATTGACTGGGAGCACTATAGTTCGAGTACTATAGATGGGTCAGTTTTTGTCCAGAGTGTGCAGGAGGTATGTCGATAGGCCAACAAGGGGCGAAGCCACATTAGATTTGGGACTGGGTAATGAGCCCGGCCAGGTGTTAGATTTGGAAGTAGGTGAGCACTTTGGTGATAGCGATCACAATTCTGTTATGTTTACTTTAGTGATGGAAAGGGATAAGGTGTATACCACTGTGCAAGAGTTATAGCTGGGGGAAAGGCAATTACGATGTGATTAGGCAAGATTTAGGGAGCATAGAATGGGGAAGGAAACTGCAGGGGATGGGCACAATAGAAATGTGGAGCTTATTCAAGGAAAAGCTCCTGTGTGTCCATGATAAGTATGTACCTGTCAGGCAGGGAGGAAGCTATAGAGTGCGGCAGCCGTGGTTTACGAAGGAGGTGGAATCTCTAGTCAAGAGGAAGAAGAAGGCTTATGTTGGGATGAGATGTGAAGGCTCAGTTAGGGCACTTGAGAGCTATGAGGTAGCCAGGAAAGACCGAAAGAGAGAGCTCAGAAGAGCCAGGAGGAGACATGAGAAGTTGTTGACGGAGAGGATCAGGGTAAACCCGAAGGCTTTCTATAGGTATTTTAAGGAATAAAAGAATGACGAAAGTAAGATTAGGCCCAATCAAGGATAGTAGTGGTAAGTTGTGTGTGGAGTTAGATGAGAGAGGGGAAGCGCGAAATGAATATTTTTCAACAGTATTCACTCTAGAAAACGACAATGTTGTCGAGGAGAATACTGAGATACAGGCTACTAGACTAGGTGGGATTGAGGTTCACATGCAAGAGGTATTAGAAATCCTTCAGAAGGTGAACATAGATAAGTCCCCTGGGCTGGATGGGATTTATCCTCGGATCTTCTGGGAAGCCAGGGAGGAGATTGCCGAGCCTTTGGCATTGATCTTTAACTCGTCATTGTCTACAGGAATAGAGCCTGATGACTGGAGGATAGCAAATGTGGTTCCCCTGTTCAAGAAGGGGAGTAGAGACAACCCTGGTAATTATAGACCAGTGAGCCTTACCTCAGTTGTTGGTAAAGTGTTGGAAAAGGTTATAAGGGATAGGATTCATAATCATCTAGAAAAGAATAAATTGATTAGGGATAGTCAGCACGGTTTTGTGAAGGGAAGGTCGTGCCTCACAAACCTTATTGAGTTCTTTTGAGAAGGTGACCAAACAGGTAGATGAGAGTAAACCAGTTGATGTGGTGTATATGGCTTTCAGCAAGGCGTTCGATAAGGTTCCCCACAGTAGGCTATTGTAAAATGCGGAGGAATGGGATTGTGGGAGATACAGCAGTTTGGATCGGAAATTGGCTTGCTGAAAGAAGACAGAGGGTGGTAGTTGATGGGAAATGTTCATCCTGGAGACCAGTTACTAGTGGTGTACCGCAAGGGTCGGTGTTGGGTCCACTGCTGTTTGTCATTTTTATAAATGACCTGGATGAGGACGTAGAAGTATGCGTTAGTAAATTTGCAAACGACACTATGGTCAGTGGAGTTGTGGATAGTGACGAGGGATGCTGTAGGTTGCAGAGAGACATAGATAAGCTGCTTAGCTGGGCTGAGAGGTGGCAAATGGAGTTTAATGCAGCCAAGTGTGAGGTGATATGCACTTTGATAGGAGTAACTGGAAGGCAAAGTACTGGGCTAATGGTAAGATTCTTGGTAGTGTAGATGAGCAGAGAGATCTTGATGTCCATGTACACCGATCCTTGAAAGTTGCCACCCAGGTTGACAGGGCTGTTAAGAAGGCATACAGTGTTTTAGCTTTTATTAATAGAGGCATCAAGTTCCGGAACCAAGAGGTTATGGTGAAGCTGTACAAAACTCTGGTGCGGCTGCACTTGGAGTATTGTGTACAGTTCTGGTCACCGCATTATAAGAAGGATGTGGAAGCTTTGGAAAGGGTGCAGAGGAGATTTCCTAGGATGTTGCCTGGTATGGAGGGAAGGTCTTTGGAGGAAAGGCTGAGGGACATGAGGCTGTTTTTATTAGAGAGAAGCTGGTTGAGAGGTGACTTAATTGAAACATATATAAAATAATTAGAGGATTGGATAGGGAGAGCCTTTTTCCTAGAATGGTGACGGCGAGCACGAGGGGGCATAGCTTTAAATTGAGGGGTGAAAGATATAGGACAGATGTCAGAGGTAGTTTCTTTACTCAGAGAGGAGTAAGGGAATGGAACGCTTTGCCTGCAACGGTAGTAGACTCGCCAACTTGAGGTACATTTAAGTCGTCATTGGACAAGCATATGGACGTACATGGAATAGTGTAGGTTAGATGGGCTTGAGATCGGTATGACAGGTCAGCACAACATCGAGGGCCGAAGGGCCTGTACTGTGTTGTAATGTTTTCTGTTCTATGTTCTATGATCACTGATCCTCACAGACCATGACAGGACTCAAACCTAGAGGTTATTTTTTGTGATTAACACAGTCAGATGTGCTCGACTGCACTCACAGTCCTGTCTTTCCCCACACCCCAGCTTCATGATTCTGAGTAAGAGGACAAACCAGCATAGATCCACTATCCACATTTTCCCTCAGAACACATTCCTGACGAAATATTTATAGTGAAGTCTAGACTGCTTGAAGTGCCTTCACTGTTCTCACAGAAGTAATTGAACTGTGTTGTCTGGATAGTTCATTTTAATCATTTATGGATGTGCCTGTAGTTTTCATTTCAAGTGGGAGCTGGAATGTATCAGTCCTTAGAGGTGTTTCTGAGGAAACATGTCACTGTTTTCGGGGAGCTCCTTGGGAAATGTATCAGTGTTTTCTCGGGGTTGGGTGGGGGGGAATGTCAGTATTTATGGGGACGATCAAAATGTGCCTGGGGAAAGGTGTCAGTGTTTATTGAGAATCTCCAGTGAGTGTATGAGCATTTACAGAGTGTCTGTGGGGAATGAGTATCGGATTCTGGTCTGCAGAACTTTCCTGATGTCTAAGCGGCTCCCAAACCTGTGATTCTGAACACTGGGTTTATTTATGGGGATGTGAATGAGGAGACTTTAGACAAGTATTTAAGGGCAAAGGAATCTCTTTTTATTTAGTAGCATAAAGGTAATTAGAATTTAAGAAATAGGTATCTCAGTAAATTCTATGAAGTTAATACAATACACGATGGAAAGAGACCACCACTATTAGACATTATTTACTGACACACAGAAAACAAGCATTTACACTGTCTGCCTGAATTGCTCCCAATAGGGTCCCAATGCACTGCCACCGATGTTGGAATTTGGGATCTCGGGGTTTATGCTCCCATCCCAGAATGTGATTTTTGAAGTCCCGGTGGTCCCTCTGGATTACCACACCTAGAGCCTGGATGAAGACTTGGGACTGTGTGGGTTTGTACGTTTGGGTTGAGTCGGCTGATGCGCAAAGGTGTGTTTTGGTGAGTAGCCGTTTCTCTTCACCTTTTGGGTTTTCACCTCAGGTTGTGACTGAGGACTCGTGGCTTCGGTGAAGTCAATGATTGCTTGTGCTAGTCAGTGTCCGGTTTGGATGGCCTGGGTCAGGTTTTTGCTGATGGTGTTCTCAGTTCAGAAAGTTTGGATCCCGTGTTCGGAAGCTCTTTGTTCAGTTTCCTCCTCCCATAAGATCGGGGCTGGCAGTTGTACTGACTGAGAGTCCCATTATCTTCACACCAGATTTGTAGTTTTCACTCTGCTCTTGATGTTCTTTTCTGAGGTTAATTAGCTTTCCAATGGATGGTTAGAGCGTGTGTGAATGGATTGGAATGTCAAGTATCTCTGTAGGCTCCGTACTATCTGTGCTGCATAGCCCGAGGTGTAAAAGCTGTCTTGGATCAGTTCCTTTTAGATCAGGGTCTGTTGGTTTTGGTTAATTGTCCTTTAAGTGAGGAGGTGCAGCATGGGATTCCAGGCCGAACAATAATTTTCTGAAGAAGGGTCTCGGCCCGAAACGTCAGTTTTCCTGCTCCTTTAATGCTGCTTGGCCTGCTGTGTTGATCCAGCTCCACACCTTGTTATCTCAATAAACCCACACAGCAATCTCCGTTCCCAGGCATGATTATTGTGTTGTGTATTTCTCGCAGATTCAGTCCAACTGTCTTTGAAAAGTTTGGAAGTCTAGGATTCTGCCCAAAAACGCAGGATTCGTCAAAATGTTTTACAATTGGCGATTTTTTTAAAAAAAACCTGGGTCCTGCTTGAACCAGTACTTGTGCAGGTTTCCCAGTGAGTGTGTCAGTCTTCACAGTGAGCCTGTGGTTAATGAGTCAGTATCCATAGACTTTTTCCAGTGATTGTGTGGGGTGCTATTTACAGAATGATCACTTGGAACTATTTCAGTACCCCAGGGAGTTGCTGGGGAGTTTGTCCTCACTGCAGTGAGTGAAAGGTATTTAAGGTATCCTTGGAGAGTGTGACAGTATTGGCAGTGTGCCTGGGGTATTCATTCAGTATTCACAGTGGGTCCAGAGGGACTTTATCATTATTTACTTGGGGGTCCCTGGTAGTGTATCACTATTTATAGGGGGGTGTTTGGGGAGATTCTGATGTTAATACAGTATCCCTGGGGAGTGTGTCAGTATTTACAGGGAATCGTTACAGCATTTTGATGGATCCCATGCAGAGGAGATTGAGGGGTAACCCGGCAGGTTTAAAAGTCCTGAGCGGTATTGATAAAGTGAATGGCAGATTGCAATTCAAGAGGGTGGGGATTTCAAGGCTGGGTCATACTTATCAGGGGAGAGGAGAAAGATTTTAATAAATGCATGGAATTTTATTTTTGTTTACACAGGGTTCATGTACGGGATGGCCTTCCGGAGGAAGTACTGGGTGCGGGTATTGTTACAGCATTTAAAAGGCAGTTGGGTAAGTACGTGAAAAAGAAATATTCAGAGGGGCATGTTCCACCTTCCTGTGCTTGGCCCCAGTTCAGTTTGGGTTAATGGTCGGTGTGGACTGGTTGGACTGAAGGATCTGATTCTAGGCGATGTGGCTCTGTATCTCTTAAAAGCAGTATCCACAGGGAATCCAGGATGAGTGTGTTAATATTTACAGGGGTCCAGAGGGGATGCATCAGTATTTACAGCATGTCCTGGGGAGGATTTTCAGCATTTCCTGGGTGTTTCTGGGGAGGGCATTGATATTTAAAGGGCATTCCTGAGAAAGGTGACGGACTTTTACAGGAAATCCCAGGAGAGTGCATCAATATTTACAACAAATCCATTGGGAGTGTGTTAACAATTTCTGGGAACCTGACTGGGAGTGTTTCAGTATCTACAGGAGGGACTGGGGAGTGAGTAATGTTGACAGGGAATTTGTGCACGATGTGTTAGTATGTTGAGGGGTCTCTGGGCAGTATATCAGTATCTGCAGCGAATCCAAAGAGAACGTGTCAATAATTACTGGGTGTTCCAGAGGGAATACAACAGTCTCTGCACTGCATCTCCAGGGAAGTCTGTCAGCATTTACAGCCGGTCTAGGGTGACGTGGTGATAACATGGTGTGAGGCTGGATGAACACAGCAGGCCAAGCAACATCCAAGGAGCAGGAAAGCTTGACGTTTCAGGTTGGGACCCTTCTTCTGATGTTGTTTACTTGAGTTCAGTGGGACTGTCAGTATTTACAGGGGATCTTTGTGCATGTGTCAGTATTTTAAAAAAAGTGTTCCAATGTAATGAGGTAGAGTTCACCAGGAATCACCAAGAAGTGTGTCAGTTTGTAGAGGCTTCTCACAAGGAAATTGTTAGTATTTGCCAGGATTCTCGCAGGGTGTATTTCACAGAATGTTGTTGACAGTGTGTCATCATTTACATAAGTTGGTGTCCACGTTTACATGGGTCTGGGGGTGGTGTGTCTGTGTAATAAACTTCCACAGAGAGACCACAGTGAGTCTCCAGTGACTGACCGTAATTTTCAGGTGTGTCCAAGGACAGTTTCGGGAATTTGTGCCTTTGGGAGTGTGTTCCTAATTATAAAGGATTTGTGGGGTAATGAGTCAGTGTGTATAGAGATTCCCCAGTGAGCGTGTTCATATTTGCACAGTGGGTGCAGGTGCAGCAGGGGTTGAAGAAGGCAAATGGTATGTTGGCCTTAGTAGGGAGAGGATTCAGGGAGGTCTTGCAGTATTTGTGCAGGGCCATTGTGAGACTGTATGTGGAGTACTATGTACAGTTTTGGCTTCTGTTATCTGAAGAAAGATGTTCTGACCATAGAGGCAATGCTTGCCAGACTGATACCAGGTTGGACTGACATATGAAGAGACGTTGGATTGATTAGGAGAGTATTCAATGTTGTTTATGAAAATGAGGGTGGATCTCATGAAAATGTATAAAATTCTAACAGGTCTAGACATAATAACAGTAAGAGCAATATTCCCAATGACTAAAGGATCTGGAAGCAGGGCTCACAGTCTGAGGACACAGGATAGGCCACTTAGAACTGAAATGAGGAAAAATGTCTTTGCCAGAGATTTTGTTTTTCACTCTTTCATGGGACGAAGACGTCTCTGGCTAGGCAGCATTTATTGCTCATCCCTAATTGCCCAGAGGGCAGTTAAGAGTCAACCACATTGTTGTGGCTGTGGAATCACGTGTAGGCCAGCACAAGTAAGGATGGCAGTGTCCTTCCCTGAAGGACATGAATGAACCTGATGGGTTTTCTCAATAATCATCATTAAACTCCAAATTCCAGGTATTTGTTGAATTCAAATTCTGCCCTGTGCCATGATGGGATTTGAATCCATGGCCCCAGAACCAATATTCCCCAGAATATTATCTGGGTCTGTTGTTTGATAGTCCAATAATAATGCCAATAGGCCATTGCCTCCAAGTCTGTGGAATTCACTGCCACAGAAAGTGGTTGAGGCCAAACCATTCAACGTTTCCAAGAAGAAGTTTAATCGAGTTACGGGAATAAAGAGAGCACATGGTATAGGGAGTCAGCTAGATGAGAGGACTGAGTTCGAGAACCAGCCATGGTCATAGTTATTGGTAGCACAAGTTTGAGTGGGCAGATATCTTCTACTTTTGCTCCTCATTCATATTTATGATCTTACGTATGTTTAGGGGCCCCAGTGAGCAGGCCAGGATGAAAAAGGGACCATGGGGAATGTGTTAGTATTTACGGTGGGTCCCATGGTGTCCTGGGGTTTGCATCAGTTTTTACTGTGGGTCTCGGGGAGTGCGTTGGTGTTTCCAGTGGGTTCCGGGGGTCCTGGGGATTGGATCAATATTTTTGGCGGGTCCCAGGGGATGCTTCGGTCTTTCATGGGTATGTACAGAGTGTAGCACCATACTGGAAGTACTGAAGCTGTTTCCACTTTTACAAGGGTCTCAGCTTGTGGTAGGTGGGTGTAGTGTGTGACTTTAAAAGGGTTACTTTGTCGTTTTTTTTTGAAGATTGCTTGTAAATGCAGAAGTGGGAAGTGTTCGGGGGTTTTAGGCCTTTGGGTTTTTTGTTTGAAAAGCAACTTAACAATGGAAGAGGAGTGGCCAGTTCAGGCTGTCTACTTCTATTCCAGCTACAGCAGCCATGAGATTTGTGCGTCCAGAAGGTTTGCAAGCTTCAATAAATAATTTCTAACTGGCTTTCTCGGAAATCTCTCTCTGGATGTTGTTCCCTCCTGCCTTTAAGAATCTGTGTTTGGAATTTCCTTTTAACCAACGGGTGTGTTTATGGGATGTGACAAGATTGGAACAGTTAATTCGTAATAGTTACTGTATTGGGTGTGTTAGGCTTTCCGATATTTTGTTATTCTAAATTCCACTTTCTTCTGTTCATGTTTTAATTGGCGTGTTTAAATAAATTTGTTTTGCTTCAAACCAAGTGCATCATACTTGGAACACCCACATGACATCTGCCTCTTTAAAATAAGAAAGTTAGGGTCGAAAGGTAAGTGTGGAGTTGGAAGAACACAGCAGGCCAGGCAACATCAGGAGCAGAAAAGTTGGCATTTCAGGTTGGAATAATGGGAACTGCAAATGCTGGAGAATCCAAGATAACAAAGTGTGGGGCTGGATGAACATAGCAGGCCAAGCAGCATCTTAGGAGCACAAAAGCTGACGTTTTGGGCCTCGACCCTTCATCAGAAACGGCCCCTTTTCTGATGAAGTTTCTCGGCCTGAAACGTCAGCTTTTGTGCTCCTAAGATGCTGCTTGGCCTGCTGAGTTCATCCAGCCCCACACTTGGTTATCTTTCAGGTTGGGACCCTTCTGACTATCTCAAAATTAGGGTTTCGGCTACTTTGTTAAAATCTTGTGAGGAAATTCCCGCCTGGCCCATAACAGATTGGGCGCTCTTGCCACAATAATTCTACAATTCCACTTTGGGTTTCGGGTTAATTGACTCCAGGGTGGTGAGTGGTTGTTGTCAGTGTCTTTTGTTTCGGGTGTTGCATTCCCTTGGTTTAAACAGGGCGTGCCTTGTGTAGGAATGGCTCTTTCAGTCATCACTCAGATTTCTGGGGGTGGAAGCATTGACTTCGGCGTCTTTGCAAAAAGTGACCACGGCAAAGCTGTTGGAATTGGCAGACAGGCTGGAGTTGGGGTTACCCTCATCTGTGAGGAAAGGAAAGGGACTGACAACACTCTTTGGAAATGGCTAGGATTCAGTTGCAGATGAAGCAGCTTGGACAGGAAAAGGAACTCAAACAGCCTGGATTCTGGTTAAAAGCAGAGGAAGGAGGAAAGAAAAGAATCACCCTAGCTGATAATGTGGATAGTCAAAATCTCTTTCTCCAGTGAAAAAAATGTCAAATACTTGGGTGCCCGGCATGGAGGAAATTTCAAATGAGATGTGTGGGGCGCATGAATGAAGTTGTGTGGGATTGAGACAAATGCAATAAACAGGCAGAGGATCGAGGGATATGGACAATGTGCAGGCAGATGGCATTAGTTTAGAATAACATTGTGGTAGGCACAGCCGTGGTAGCCTGAAGGGTCTGGTGCTGAGCTATACCGTTTTATTTTTAATGCCGTTTGGGGAAAAGAAACACTAAGAATCTCAAATATTTCATTATATTTCTCCCTCCTTCTTCTAAATGACAATGCGACAAGCTCAGACGACTTAACCTCTCCTCGTTAGAAAATCCCTCCATTCCCAAGATAAGCCCAGTGAACCTTATCTGGCCTGTCGCTAATTCAAGGATATCTTTCCAAAGGGCTGTCATACTGTTCATAATATTCTTGGTATCGTTTGACTCAACTTATTTATTTTAGCAAGGACTCCCTATTTTTAAACTTCATTCCCTTTTTAATAATTGTCAGAATTTGATTTGCCTTCTCTATTACCTGCTGAACCTGTAAGCGCCCTTTTTCAGATTGATACTTATAAATTCCCGAAAAGCTTTGTGCAGTCAGTCTGAAGCCAACATTGAGCCTGACAGTAAGTTAGAAATGTACTGGACTGTATTATAAAGAATATGACAATAAACAATAATTGCACCCTTTGAAACAACAGAAGATACATGAGTTTATGAAAGGGAATTTTTTGATGATCCTGTTCGATTGCATTTTTTTAGGTGTGGCTATCAATTGCAGAATAAGTAAGGGGAGGGAGGGGATTGGCATTAGGGAGATATGGTTAACTTGAATTTTCAAAATCATTTTGACGAGTTTGAACAGGGGCTGGAGAGCATGTTGGGACTGAATAGGGCCTCTTCACGATCAACAAAGCCATTATATGTGGGATAACTAGAGATGGATACAATCCTAAACAAGTATTCCACTTCAGTATTTACTGTGTAGAAAAATATAGCACCTCAGGAACTTGGTGAAATAAATTGTGATGACTAGAAAAGAGTCCACAATTGAGAGCATGAGGTGTTAGGAGTCTTAAAATGCACAAAGGCAGATAAATCCTCAGGCCTTGATCAGGTTTATCCCAGGACATTGTGGAAGGCGAGGTAAGAAATTGTGAGCTGCTCCAGCAAGATATTTATATCATCAACAGCCACAGTGAGATGTCAGAAGACTGGAGGGTGGGTAATGTTGTTGCATCACTCAAGGGGCTGCAAGGCAAAGCCTGGAAACTACAAACCAGTGACACTGGCATCAGTGGTGGGTAGTTTGTTGGGGGAGATCCTGAGAGACTGGCTCTTCATGCATTTGGAAAGGCAAGGATTGATTAGGGCTCGTCAGCACAGCTTTGTGTGTGGAAAATTGTGGCTTTGAAAGTTGATTCATTTTGCTTTGAGGAGGTAGCCAGGAGATAGATGAAGGCAGAGTGGTACTTGGTTCTCAGCAAGTTTAGATCACATGGCGTCCTATGAAAGCTTGCCAGTTGTGTACAAGATTGGCTTGACAGTGGGTGCTGGCAGAGATTTGTTCTTCCTGGAGGCCTATGCGTGTGCCACCAGGTTCGGTTATGTTATGTGTCATTTATATTGATGATTTGAATGAGAATATAGGAGTCATGTTTAGTAAGTTTGTGGGTGACAGTAAAATTGGTGGTATCATGGACAGTGAAGGAGGTTATCTAAGAATTCAGTGAGATCATGATCTATCACGTTGATTGGATGAGGAATAGCAGATGGAGATTGAGGTGGATAAATGTGAAGTGTTGAATCTTGCAAAAACAAACCAGTGCAGAACACAAACAGCTAATGTTCAGGCCCTAGACGGTGTTGTCAAGCAGGGAGACTTAGGGGCACAGATACATAGTTCCCTGAAAGCGGTGTCACAGATAGATGGGGTGATGAAGGTGACATTTGGCATGCTTGCTTTCATTGGCCAGAGCATTGGGAATAGGAGATTGGGATGTCATGATGTGGCTGTACAGGATATTCATGAGGTCACCATAAAAGCATTCTTAATTATCAGGAAACACTTAACTGGTTCACTTGTGTCCTTTAGTGAAGGTCATCTGACATTCTTAGCTGCTCCAACTGACATGTGATTTCAGACCCACAGCAACATGGCTGACTCGGAGCTGTGCTCTGGCAGTTAGTGTTGGGCTATGATTGCTCGACCAGCTGGTGACATCCTCATGCCATGAATGATTTAAATAAAAGTACATATTTCCCTCCCTACCTCTACAGACACCTCCAGATCTGCAATTCCTCCTGGATTTGTAACATTGTTCAGGCCCTTGCCACTTTCTGTAACACACTCATCACCTCCAGCACCTTCAACTTTCCCTGTTCCTATCATCTCAATAAATCCCGACAATGTTTCATGTTCCTAATACATTCCTCTGCTAGTAAATCCCTTTAATACCTGCGTCACTACTTTGGTAATAAAATGTGAGGCTGGATGAACACAGCAGGCCAAGCAGCATCTCAGGAGCACAAAAGCTGACGTTTCGGGCTAGGCCCGAAACGTCAGCTTTTGTGCTCCTGAGATGCTGCTTGGCCTGCTGTGTTCATCCAGCCTCACATTTTATGATCTTGGAATTCTGCAGCATCTGCAGTTCCCATTATCTCCATACTTTGGTAGCTGTCTTTTGCTGAACAGTCTCTTTCTTCTGATTTTGTTCTGCTTATTTTGTCGTCTTCTAGGGCTCTTTCAATTGAATATATTCCTTTACACCCTGCGTGAGACACAGCTAGGAATTTCTTGCTGAGCTTTTGTCAATGGAATGCCCTTTTTGTTGGATATTTTACAATGTTCTTTCAAATGTTTTCCACTGTTCATTTGCATTTCAGTTAGTTTACTCTGTCTACACTGGTCACTTCCCCTCAATGTCATACAATTGGCTTTGTTTCTGTTTCTATTGTTGCTTGTTCTTTGTCTGGTCACATTAAAACTTCATTATACCTTTGAATTCCACTTTTTTCATAATTTCCCTTTGGATCTCTGTGTGACATGACTCATTTATTCAGCTTCATCACACAACAGTCAACCTGGGATAGTTCTGTCCCTAGCCAGTTGCACAACATGTTATTCAAAGAAACACTGACAAAAATATTCTCCAAGCTCCTTTTCGAATGCCACCATTTTATTGCACATACTTTGAACATTCCAAAAAGTAACATTATCATGTACTTTATACTACAATTTCCTGTCACAAACTTATGTATAGTTTCTGTGAAGCTCTGTGCTTCCTGTCCCTTTCTGCTTGTCTTCAGCCACATCACCATGCTGTTCCAATCACATTTTCTGTTTGGATTTGGACATCTCCTTTCCCCTGAACCCTGTCCCTGCATCCTCTCTGTCAGTTGAAAGCCCTCTCCATAAACATTATAACATGATTGGCCAGGACACTGGTCCCAGCACGGTTCCAGTTATTATTTATTCACTCACGAAATGTGGGTGTCTCTGGCTGGCCAACGTTTATTACCCACCCCGAGCTACCCTTGAACTGAATGGCTTGCTGTGCCATTTCAGTGTGTAGTTGTGAGTCAACCACGTTGCTGTGGGTCTGAAGTCACATGTAGGCCTGACCAAGTGAGGGTGGCAGATTTTCTCCCCTAATTACAGTCAGACTCAATCACACGTCATCATGGGAGGCCTACTTTCAGCTTTGAGATACTGTACCTTCCGAAGACGACAGAGGAAGTTCACAGTTATCAATCCAGGCCTGTGCTGTCTTTGTGAGGATCAGCCCAACAGAAGTGAAAGCAAATCTCCCACGATAGGGCGGTAATGCTGTCTCTGATTTTCCTGTTCTGTGCTTTCCCTCCATGACTGTGTCTGTGTCATGTCTTGTGGACCAGTGTCTTCAATCATTCTAGCTCCTATTTCTGTCACCGCCTCTCCTCTCTGCAATCCCTCCATAAATTTGAAACATATTCCAATCCTGACCACCATCCTGACCTCTGTAAATTGCTTCAGTCTGTGCAATATGCCTTATCTCGGGAGTCTCCTCCTCCAGTAATTGGAGTCGTCGAGTTGTGAAGCACGGAAAGAGACGCTTTGGCCCAACTTGTTCATGCTGACCGGGTTTCCCGAACTGAACAAGTCACATTTGCCTGCGTTTGGCCTGCATCCTTACAAACCTTTCCTGTCTGTGTACCTGCCCCAATGTCTTTTCACTGTTGTAATTGTACTTACCTCCACCACCTCCTCTGGCACCTCGTTCCATATTTGCACCATTCTCTGTGGGAAAACGTTACCCCTCAGGTCTGTTTTAAAACTTTCCCCTCTCACTTCAAGCCGATACTCTGTAATTTTGGGCTCCCCTACCCTGGGAGCAAAGACCTTGTCTATTCACCATTTATATGCAGTTCAGGCATTCATGAACCTCGAAAATGTCACTCCACAGCCTCCTCTGCTTGAGGGACATATCTGTGCTTGGGTTCCCACAAATTCAGCCCTGGTTTCTCAAACGTCCTCAGATACACTTCATCAAGCTTTTCTTGACCTCCAACAGCACTCTTCTGTCGTGTGGACTCTTTTCAAGACATCGCTCTTTATTTCCCTGAATTTACTAGTCCTTCTGTCTAGATAAGGCAGAGGGTGGTGGGTGCCTGGAACGTGTTGCCAGCGGAGGTGGTGGACGCAGACACGTTAGCGCCTTTTAAGATATATTTGGACAGGTACATGGATGGGCAGGGAGCAAATGGACACAGACCGTTAGAAAATAGATGACAGGTTAGACAGAGGATCTTGATCGGCGCAGGCTTGGACGGCCGAAAGGCCTGTTCCTGTGCTGTAGGTTTCCTTGTTTCTTTGTTTGTTTCTGCACAGTAAGTACTGATGAGAAACTGTTTAGAATCTCAAACACCTTGCTTCTCCATATCTATTCTGGGACCTGTGCACTTTATGAATGACTTGGGTGAGTAAGTGGAAGGGTGGGTTAGTCAGTTTGTCGATGATACGAAGGTCGGCGGAGTTGTGGACAGCATCGAGGGCTGTTGGAGGTTGTAACAGGACATTGACAGGATGCAGAGCTGGACAAGGAAGTAGCAGATGGGATTCAATCCAGAAAAGTACAAAGTGATTCGTTTTTAAGGTCGAATTTGAATGCAGTGTGCAGAATACAGGCCAAATGGCAGGATTCTCGGCAGTGTGGGGGCATAGAGGGATCTTGGGGTCCACGTCCATAGATTCCCCAAAGTGGCTACCCAAGTTGATAAGGTTGTAAAGGTGGCATATAGAGTGTTGGCTTTCATTGAGCTTAAGAGCCGTGACGTTATGCTGCAGGTCGATAAAACTCTGGTTAGACCACGCTTGGAATATGGTGTTCAGTTCCGGTCACCTCATCAGTGGAAAGGTGTGGAAGCTTCAGAGAGGGTGCAGAGGAGAATTCGGCATTCTGCCTGGACTGGAGGCCAGGTCTCCTGAGGAAGGATTGATGGAGCTAGGGCTTTTTTCATTGGCGTGAAGAAGGATGAGAGGTGACTTGATAGAAGTGTGCAAGATGATGAGAGGCAAGAGAGAGAATGGATAGTCAGAGACTTTTTCCCAAGGCAGAAATTACAATTATGAGGAGGCATGATTTTAAGGTGATTGGAGGAAGGGAGAGGGGAGAGGTCAGAGGTAGATTCTTCACACAGAGTGTGGTGGGCGTGTACAATGCGCTGCTGGCAATGGTCATGGAGTCAGATAATTTAGAGACTGTTCGGCGACTCTTGGATAGGCACATGGAGGATTGTGAAAGGTAGGGTATGCAGGGTAGATTGATCTTAGTTGGATAACAGGTTGGCACAACATTGTTATCTCGTGTCCTGTTTTTGCCCTCCGGATTTCCTTCATAAAGTGTATTTCTAAACTTACATACTCCTCAAGGGATGCGTTGATCCAGTTGTGTCCCCTCTTTCTTGACCACAGTGCCTCTATCACCAGTCATCCAGTGTTTCCTATTTCTGTCAGCATTGTCCATCACACTAACAAGAACATGCTGGCCCTGATCTCTTGTTTTATCTCACTTTTTAAAAGCTTCCAACTTGCCAGATGTCCTTTTTATCTGTCAACAGCCTCCCCAATCATCTTTTGAAAATTCCTATCAAATACCATCAAGATTGGTCAAACCTCAGCTTATAACTTTAGCTTGTGGACCAGGCCAATCGTTTTCCATAGCTATTTTCAAATTGATAAAATTGTGGTCAGTTTCCAAAGTGTTTCCCTAATAACACCACTGTCCTTGCCCGACCGTGTTTCACACGTGCAGGTCAGGTTTTGTTCCTTCTCCAATCGGGCCATCTACATATTGTTTGAGAGAGTTTTCTTGAACACACTTAACAAATTCCTCCCATCAAAGCGCTTCACACTTTGGCAGTACCAGTCTAGGTCTGGAAAATTCAGAATCCCCGACCATTACACCCTTATTATTCTCACAATTATCTAAGATCTCTCAACATATTTGCTCCTCAATTTCTGACCGACTGTTGGGGGCCTGTAGGACAATTGCATCAAAGTGATCACCCGTTCTAATTTTTCTGTTTTGCTAGTATAGCTACACTGGGCAAACCCCAGGAATATTCTCTAAGCACAGCCATCATGTTTTCCTGATTCCTCCTATCTTGTCTCCTCTTCTATCCTCCCTGTAGCATTGAGCTGCTTGTCCTTTCTTTCCCTCAGCTGTGTTTCTGTAATATGTTTGATATCCCAGTCCCATGCCCCCATCCATGCCCTTAGTTGATCTGCCTGACCTGTCAGGTCCATTGTGTTGATATAAATGCAGTTTAATTCATCAATTTTCCCTCATATTCTGCCCTGCTCTTCCCTACCTTGTCTATTTAAATTGTTGTGTTGAACTTCTGTGCCAGCCTCTCTCTTGCCTCACTGCTGTTTCGGTTCCCACACCCCTGACAGACTGGTTGAAATACTTTCAATGCCTCAAACTATTCACCTTGCCAGAACATGTGATCCCCCGCCCCCCCTGTACAGGTGCTTTCACCCCTGCCCACCCCCCCCCCCCCCCCCCCCCCCACCGTCTATCTGTGCTGACACCTTCAGTGATCTCTGGACTTTTGTGCCAAGGTCCTTTTTTGTTTTTTCAGTATTCTGTGTGTACCTACTGCCCATTATGTATGTCCTTCACTGAGCATACCTCCCACAGTGTATTACCTCACGCTTCTTAGAAGTAATGTCCATCTACCATTACTGTGCTCAGTTTATCAGTTGATCAATATCAGACTGTAGTCAGAGACCATTCACCTCACTATGGACAACACCCCCAACTTTTGTCTGAACACGTTCTAGATCCTCAGCATCCTAACTGAAATCCACAGCTACAACATGTTTCTCCTTTGTGAGCACAGATGAGAAGTGTTCATTCAAGACCTCACTTACTTCTGACTCTATGACAATTTGCCCCTTGGTTTCTAACAGGCTCCACTCTCCTTGGTAATTCTCTTACTCTAAGTATACGTATAAAACACCTTGTGGCTTTTTTCCTGAACAGTACTTGCCAAAGACATTTCATGGCCATGGTTTGCTCTCCAATTTTAAGGACCTCCTTTTGTAAACTATAATTTTGAAGGGCTTTACCCTTTTTCGTTGTGCTATATTTTCTTTATGAAACTCATGATATCGCTGCCTTTGTCGTTCATGCTCATTCATCCTCATGTCATTCATTCATGGAACACAGTGACCCTGGATTCTCATTGTATCTCTTGAAAATAGTCTCACTTTCCAAAATAGAATCACTGCAAGCAGTTCCTCCCCCAGTCTATATGTGCCAGCTCCTGCCTCGTGTGTGATAATGTCGAGTGATAGAAGTGGTGTAATGATAGGTGGTTTTCCTCAAATTTAGACACTTCTGCACTATCCTTTTCACTTTCCATAATGACATTCAAACTTCGAGTTATTATCTCTATCCCCAAAAAATTGGAGGTAGGAGGAAACTTTATTTGACTTTTCAGATCCATTTTAACAGGGTCCCACTGAAGAAGCAAATCAGCATATTTGACCACATGGACTTGGAAGTGATGTGCTGGCATGCGTTGAGAATTGTTTAACAGACAGAAAAGCACATGCTAATAAATTGTTGATTTGTGAATTTGCAGGTTGTACTTTGTGAATTTGAGGAAGGATTCATGTTTGGGTTCCAGCTATTCGTAATCTCTCGACCAATGAGATGTACAGATCAAAACTAATGTTTCTGTGTTTATTGATGGCCAAACCATAGATGGGATTGTGAGCTGTGCAGAGAATGCAAAGGGGATGAAGGGAGACATGAATTGTCTGAGTTTTGGCACACATTCATGCATGTGATGTGGACATAAGTGGCTTGGCAAACATTTACTTCCCATCTCTAATTGCCTGGAGAAGGTGGTGGTGCTTCTGAGCAATGTTAACTTTGATTTCTTTTCACATGTTGAGCTTTTCCAGCAACTTCTGTTTTTATTTGTGAGCTGCCTTGATTGACCCACTGCAATCCGTTGGCAGTGCAGACAGCCACAGGCGCTGGGAGGAAGGAGCATGGCTTGGAGGAGCCCTTAGAAATACTGCTCATGTCATACACCTGTTGTTTTTCTTCCAGGCTGTTTGTGGTCTTGTGAAAAGCTGCAGCTGCTGAACCTTGTAGATTGTAGCCACTGCTGTCGCAGTGTGTTACGCGTGAAGTGAGTAAATATCATTGCAAACATGAGACTGCTTTGTGCTGGATAGTGTCAAGCTCATTGAGTATTGTTGGAGCTGCATTCACCCAGGCAGGGGGAGCATATCCTTTGACATTGACCTGTGCACTGTAGATGGGCAGCGTACATCCTATGAAATGTTGTTGTTTCTAAAATTCCTTTTCATTGCAAAATATCAGTCCTGTGTTTGGGAAGATTTATTTTATCCTGTGAATGATGAATGGCCAGTTCTGTACACGGAGCAGTCTGTTATTTTCTTGTGGATTGTGAGTGCCCAGGTCTCTGCTTGTTCGGTTGTGATTGTTTTCATTCTATGGACTGCCAGCAGTTGTTCAAGTGTGAAGTGTTACTTTTTTTTTTGAAAGAAGCACTTGGAGAGCGAACAGTTCATTTCCTGAGCGGAGAAAGTTTTTTTTTAGTCCTGTACACTGATTTTTCGCTCTTGTGTGTCTGCAGACTGCATATGGTCAGTTCTGCGTGAGGACTTGTTTCCAACCTGTGTGCTGCCATTGGTCAGTCCTGTGTTGTAAACTGCTATTGTGTGTATCCGAGCCTTTGGCATTGATACTTAACTCGTCATTGTCTACAGGAATAGTGCCAGATGACTGGAGGATAGCAAATGTGGTTCCCCAGTTCAAGAAGGGGAGTCGAGACAACCCTGGTAATTATAGACCAGTGAGCCTTACCTCAGTTGTTGGTAAAGTGTTGGAAAAGGTTATAAGGGATATGATTTATAATCATCTAGAAAAGAATAAATTGACTAGGGATAGTCAGCACGGTTTTGTGAAGGGAAGGTTGTGCCTCACAAACCTTATTGAGTTCTTTTGAGAAGGTGACCAAACAGGTAGATGAGAGTAAACCGGTTGGTGTGGTGTATATGGATTTCAGCAAGGCGTTCGATAAGGTTCCCCACAATAGGCTATTGTACAAAATGCGGAGGAATGGAATTGTGGGAGATAGAGCAATTTGGATCAGAAATTGGCTTGCTGAAAGAAGCCAGAGGCTGGTAGTTGATGGGAAATGTTCATCCTGGAGACCAGTTACTAGTGGTGTACCGCAAGGGTCGGTGTTGGGTCCACTGCTGTTTGTCATTTTTATAAATGACCTGGATGAGGGCGTAGAAGGATGGGTTCGTAAATTTGCAGACAACACTAAGGTCAGTGGAGTTGTGGATAGTGACGAAGGATGCTACAGGTTGTAGAGAGACATAGATAAGCTGCAGAGCTGGGCTGAGAGGTGGCAAATGGACTTTAATGCAGACAAATGTGAGGTGATGTACTTTGGTAGGAGTAACCGGAAGGCAAAGTACAGGGCTAATGGTAAGATTCTTAGTAGTGTAGATGAGCAGAGAGATCTCGGTGTCCATGTACACAGATCCTTGAAAGTTGCCACCCAGGTTGACAGGGCTGTTAAGAAGGCATAGAGTGTTTTAGCTTTTATTAATAGAGGGATCGAGTTCCGGAACGAAGAGGTTATGGTGAAGCTCTATAAAACTCTGTTGCGGCCACACTTGGAGTATTGTGTACAGTTCTGGTCACCGCATTATAAGAAGGATGTGGAAGCTTTGGAAAGGGTGCAGAGGAGATTTCCTAGGACGTTGCCTGGTCTGGAGGGAAGGTCTTACGAGGAAAGGCTGAGGGACTTGAGGCTGTTTTCATTAGAGAGAAGAAGGTTGAGAGGTGACCTAATTGAAACATAAAATAATCAGAGGGTTAGATAGGGTGGATAGGGAGAGCCTTTTTCCTCTGATGTTGATGGTGAGCACGAGGGGGCAGAGCTTTAAATTGAGGGGTGAAAGATATAGGACAGATGTCAGAGGTAGTTTCTTTACTCAGAGAGTAGTAAGGGAATGGAACGCTTTGCCTGCAATGGTAGTAGATTCGCCAACTTTCGGTACATTTAAGTCGTCATTGGAAAAGCATATGGACGTACATGGAATAGTGTAAGTGAGATGGGCTTGAGATCGGTATGACAGGTCGGCACAACATCGAGGTCCGAAGGGCCTGTACTGTGCTGTTATGTTCTATATAACTGCACCGAGGCCGGTATGCCATTACTCAGTCACCCTTTATTCACTCCTGCACAGAACTTTGCCAATGCCCAGCCAGCTCTCAGTCATTCTCCAGCACTCAGGAGATTATAAAAGTGCTGTTTTCTTTTTGCTATCTTTTTTCTTTTTTTTTTAATTTCTTTTTTTCTTCTTTGTTTGTTTTCCCCAACACTGCAGAAGTGGGGAGTGGGTTCACACCAACAAATTGTGTTTCACTAATTGTGTCTAGGGTTTGGGTTTAATCCCTGGATTTTGAATGGTTAGGTGGATCAATTGAGCTGGTTCTCAACCGGTGACCTGAGAATGGCCAATACTGTCTGGGAAGCTTTTATTTATCTTGCGGACTGTAAGCAGGTAGTTTTGTGTATGGCATTGGTTAATCCTACACATTGTAAATGGTCAGTTCTGCCTGTAGAGCTTGATTTTATTCTGTGGACTGTGGTCATTTCTGTTTGAAGGCTGCAATTGACCTTGTGGACTCTGGTCAGTCGTGTGTGCAGAGCTGGTTTTAATTTCTCTGCGGGGAACTGAGTTTATTCTTTGTTTTTTTTTAATGGCTAGACATGTCTCTGTGTGTGTGCATCTGTATGTCTCTCATTTCTGAAGAGCTCAATTCTCTACACAGACGCTGCCAACCTACGTACTTTGTGCACCAACTTCTGTTCTGTTTCAGATCTTCAGATTTCACAGTTCTTTGTTTAATTTTAAAGCTTTAATTTCACCTGTTAGGGTATAGGGCATACAACAGTCATGAACCAGAACAGGTCCTTCAGCCCATCATTTCTGCAATGACCATGATACTATTTGAAACTAATGCTATCTGGCTGCACATAATCCATATCCCGCTCTTCCCTGCCCATTGATGTATCTGTCCAAATGTCTCTTAAACATTGCTCTCATCTCTGCTTTGACCAAATACCCTGGCAATCTGTTCCAGGCACTTACTCACCTCTAAAAACTCTCATGCCTGCTTTAAACTTTCCCCTCTCAGCCTAAACTTATGACTGTTGTATTTGATATTTTTCACCTGAGGGAAGAGACTCCGATTATTCACTATCCTTGCTTCTCAGTTTTATATATTTCAACAAGTTGCCCGCTCAGCCACTGACCCTCAAGCAGAAACAATCCAAGTCTGTCCACCCTGTTCTTTCCACTCATACACTCGCACCCATTTAACATCTCGTTAAGCTCTTCTTCCCTCCTCTTTAAATCCTCCCCATCCTTTCACGCCTGCGTCTCGGTAATTCTGTGTGGACTGCTGGTTCATATGTTGTGAATTACAAATTGTGCATGATCTGTGGGGAGCTTTTATTTATCCTGTGGACTTCAAATGGCCGGTTATTTATGATCTAATTTTCATCAAATGAATTGTAAATAGTCAGTGTTGTGTGGAGAGCAGGTTTTATGCTGTGGTGTTTTGAGTAGTAAGATCACACACAACTGACATGAATGTGGAGCTGATCTTTATTGTGATTATTCATATGTGTGGTCTTTGTGTGCTCGGTGAATGTTCCATTTTTGCATTTGTGTTGGCACCTCTTCCTCAAATAACAAACACACCCTCATTACTGTGACTTCATCCAGTCCCTACAGCATTCCTTATGTCTGTAAATGACAGAACCCCTAACATCCTCCTGTTGTGACATCTCCTCACAATATCGAACCTGTTTCATCGCCACCTGCCCTGTTGGTCTCTGGTATATCTCATACCGCTTTGACAGTTTCCATTTTTGAAACCTGTTATGGATTACCCAACGTGCTTTGCAGTTGTAATGGTCTCCATGTTCTGTAACACTCCATATCACTTCAACCAACTCCATTGTGGGGTCGGCCACAGTCTAGTGATAATACCACTGGGCTGTTCATCCAGAGACATAGATAATGTTCTGGGGACCTGGGCAGATTGTGGAATTAGAATTCAATAAAAATAATCATGAATGGTATGTCCGTTGTTGATCATCTTTTTGTAAAAAAAAAGTAATCTCAACTCAATGACGAATGCCCTTTGGGGAACAGCATCTGAACAGGCCTGGCCGACATGTGACTGCAGACCCACAACAAAATGGCTGACTCTTCACTCAAAAGTGCAATCGGCACTGAATACTGGCCCATCCAGTGATAGCCGAGTCCCAGGAATGAAGAAATAAAAGGGTGTATTTCCCTCCACACCCTTTGCAAACAGTGCAGCAATTCGTACTGGGTTTGTGACATTGTTCAGGCCCTTGCCACACTCTGCAACGCTCTCACTACCTTCAACACTCCTTGATCCTGCCATCTCACGGAACCCCAACAATGATCCACTTCCTACCACGTTCCTCCTCCGAAGAGACCCCTTACAATCTGTTTAACACCGACTTCTATACTTAGGTAGTCTGCTGTCATTTTTTGATCCACATTGTTCCTCTTCAGAATTTTAGGGTATTTTTTGGTTGTCTTCTCAGCCTGTATTAATTGCATCTGATCATTTATTCCGAGTGACATGCACATAGGAATTTCTTGCTGAGGTTTTGCCTGTTTCAGTGGAATATCTTTTTAATATTTTACACTGTTCCTTCAAATGTGTTTCTGTGTTCATTTGCGGCCATACATGACAGTCTCTTTACACTGTTTAACTTGGCCGGTTCTCCCCCCCCCCCCCCCCCCCCACAAAACTCATGTAACTGGCCTTGTTTCTTTTTGTTTGTAATTTGTATGATCACTTCAAAACTTCATACTTCCTTTGAATTCCACTTTTTCCACTATTTCCCTGAGGATCTCTCGGTGTGACATTACTCATTTACTCAACTTCATGATACAGCGGTCGATCTGGGACAGCTACGTCCCTAGCCTGTTGCACAACGTGTTATTCAAAAGAACGCTGACACAAACAATCTCCGAGCTCCCCTTCGAATGACACTATCGTACTGCATATACCTTGCCCTTCCCAAAAGGAACATTGTGAGGTATATTTTACCAAAATTCCCCAACACATACCAATTCACAAATGTACAGTTTTGTTGCTTCCTATCCCGATCTGCTTGTCTTCACCAACATCACCGTGCTGCTATAATTCTTCAGCTTTTGCTTTGGTCTGGGAATCTCCTTTCACCTGACCCCCGTCTCAGCATCCTCTCTGTCAGTTTACAGGCCTGTCCATAAACCTGCCGGCGTGATTGACCAGGACAGTGGTTCCAGTTATTATTTATTCACTCATGAGATGTGCGTGTCTCTACCTGGAGAGCACTTATTACCCAGCCTAAACTGCTTTGAACTGAATGAAATGGCACAGCAAGCCAGAAGGTAGTTGAGAGTCTGCCACATGCCTGTGGGTCTGACCTGACCAAGTGAGAATGGCAGACTTCTTTCCCTAATTACTGAGCCAAACTCGTTCACTACTGTCATGGGAGGCCTACTTTAAGCATTTTTGTAGTATGCCTTCCAAAGATAGCATAGGAAGTTCAGTTATCATTGCAGGCCTGTGCTGTCTTTGTGAGGATCAACATAAAAGTGAAAGCAAATCTCCAACAAGAGGGCGGTAATGCTGCCTCTGATCTTTCTGCTCTGTGTTCCTCCTCCATGGCTGTGTCTATGTGGTCAAATGTAGACTCTTGTGGACCAGAGTCTTCAACTGTTCCAACTCCACTAACTGCTCCTATTTCTGTGACCACCTCCCCGCTCGACAGTCCCTCCATACATTTGAAATATACTCCAATCCTGACTACCATCCCTATCTCTGTAACTTGCTTCAATGTCTGCAACATGTCTCGTCTTAGTCGTCTCTTTCTCCAGTAATTGGAGTCATAGAATTTTGCAGCACAGAAACAGACTATGTGACCCAATTCATCCATCAGGCCCAGGTTTCCTGAACGGAATAAGTCACATTTGCCTGAGTTTGGCCCATATCCTTTCAAAACTTTGCTGTCGATGTACCTGCCCCATTATCTTTTCAATGTTGTAGCTTTCTCTGGCAGCTCGTTCCATATATGCACCATTCACTGTTTGGCAAATGTTACCTCTCATGTCTCCTTAAACCTTTCCCCTCTCACCTCAAACCTATGGCCTCTAGCTTTGGACACCCCTACCCTGGGGGAGAGATGTTGGCTATTCATCTTATTGATGCTCCTCGGGCATTAATTAACTTGTAAAAGGTCACCCCACAACCTCCTGTGCTTGAGTGAAATATCTCTGCTCGGGGTCCAACAGATTCATCCCTGGTTCCCCAAAAGACATCAGGTACACTTGATCAAGCTTTTTAAGACATCCAACATCACTGTTCTGTCGTGTAGACTCTTTTAGGATATTGCTCTTTATTTACCTGAATTTACGGGTTTTTCCCCACAGTGAGTACTGATATGAAACACTGTTTAGCGTCTCACCCATCTCCTGTGGTTGCCTATATTGGTGGCCTGTTTAATCTGTATGAATCCCCATTTTCTGCCCAGTCGCTCTTTTGCCCTTAATATCCTCATTGAATCTCTTCGGATTCTCCTTAACCTTATCGGCCAAAGTTATCTCATGCCCCATCTTTGCTCTCCCAATTTCATAGAACATAGAACATAGATAGTACAGCACAGTACAGGTCCTTCGGCCCACAATGTTGTGCCGAACCTCTACCCTAATCCTGAGGTCTATCCAACCTCCACCCCTAACTTATACTATCATCCATATGCCTGTCTAATAGCTGCTTAAAAGCCCTGGTGAGGGCGACTCCACTACCCTCTCCGGCAATCCATTCCACACCCTAACAACTCTGAGTAAAGAACCTATCTCTGACGTCTCCCCTATATCTATCTCCACTCACTTTAAAACTATGTCCCCTCATAATAGCTACCTCCACTCTAGGAAAAGGTCTCTGGCTGTCTACTCTATCTATACCTCTGATCATTCTGTACACATCTACCAAGTCACCTCTCATCCTTCATCGTTCTAAAAAGAAAATGCCTAGCTCTCTCAACCTTTCCTTGTAAGACCTTCCCTCTATTCCAGGCAACATCCTGGTAAATCTCCCCTGCACTTTTTCCAACGCTTCCACATCTTTCCTGTAATGAGGCAACCAGGACTGGACAAAATACTCCAGATGTGGCCGAACCAGGCTTTTGTATAGCTGGAGCATAACTTCACGGCTCTTGAATTCAGTCCCTCTGTTAATGAAAGCTAACACACCATACGCCTTCTTAACAACTCTATCCACCCGGGTGGCAACTTTCAGGGAATTGTACACATGAACCCCGAGATCCCTCTGCTCCTCCACATAAAGTTTATTCCTACACGCCCATAGTCCTCAAGGGATTAATTTGATCCAGCAGTGTCCCATTTTTCTTGATCAGAGCCTCTATATCATGAATCATTCAGAGTTTCCTACTTCTGTCAGCATCGTCCATCACACTAACAGAAATATGCCGGCTCTGACCTCTTGATTTTGAAAGCTTCCAACTTGCCAGATGCCCCTGCAAAAAGCCTCCCCAACCGTCTTTTGAAAATTCCCGTCAAATACCATCATAATTGCTCTTGACCTACTTTATAACTTTATTTTGTGCACCAGGCCAATCTTTTTCCATAGCTGTTTTCAAACTAATAAAATTGTGATCTCTTTGCCAAAGTGCTGCCTCAATACCTCATCAGTCCCTTGCCCGACCTTGTTTCGCACGTGGAGGTCAGATTTTGCCCCTTCTTCAGTCGGGCTGCCTACGTATTGTTTGAGGGAGTTATTTTTCAACACACTTAACAAATTCCTCCCACTGAAAGCACATAACACTGTGTGGTATCAGTCTCAATTTGGAAAATTATAATCCCCTACCATTACACCCCCATTGTTCTGATAGATAGCTCAGACCTCTGAACATATTTGCTCTTCAATTTCTCACCAATTGTTGGGTTGTCCAATTATACCAAAGCAATTGCCCACTCTTATTTCTCAGTTCCACAAAAATAGTTTTGCTGGGCAAACCCCTGGAATATTCTCCCTAAACGCTGCCGTCATGTTTCTCCAATTCAAAAATACCTCTTCCCCTCCTAACTTGCCTCCCCTTCGAACCTTCCTGTGGTGTCTGTACCCTGGTACATTGAGCTCTCGCCTTTTCTTTCCCTCAGCTTTTTTTTTTCTGTAATACGTTAGCTGTCCCAATCCCATGTCCTCATCCATTCTCTGAGTTTATCTGCCTTTCCTGTCAAGTCCATTGCATGGAAATAAGTACAGTTCAATTAATCACTTTTACTTCATTTCTTGCCATGCTGTTGCCTGCCTTGTCTATTTAAATTGATGTCTTCAACATCTTTGCCAGTCTCTGCTGTTTCGGGTCCAACACCCCTGCTCGGCTGGATAGATCCTTTTGGGTACATCTACTAATTCACCTTGTGAGGACGTGGCCCCAGTTCATCTGTCTTCACCACGCTGTCACTCTGTGTACCAAGGTCCTTTTTGTTTCTCAGTACTCTGCCTGTACCTCCTGTTCATTATGTATGTCCTTCACTTGCCATAACTCGCACAGTGTATTATTTCAAACTTATTAGAAATAAGTTCCATCTGTCATTGCGGTGCTCAGTTTATCAGCCGATCAATATCAGACCGTCATCTGAGACCATCCACCTCACTGATGATACCATCTACTTTCACAACCAAGACATTAATGTACAGAATAAACAGTAATGGGCCTTGCAGCGATCCCTGCAGTCTGCTGATGGTCAAAGGCTGTCAATCACAAAAAATTACTCTCCTCCAGTTTAGGATCTATTTTTGCCGACTTGTCTCAATCTCGTGGGTTCCTCCCTTTTGAACCAGCCTTCCATGTGCAATATTGTCAAAGGCTTCACTGATTTTCATTCAAACCATTTCATTTGCACTGACCTCATCAATATTTTTAGGCACAATTTGAAAGAACTCAACTGAATTCATCAGACAGGATCTCTCTTGACCAAATCTCTGCTGATTAGCCCAATGGTTCCTTCCTTTGCAAGTGTTGATTTGTCCTTTCCCTCAGAATTTCTTCCAGTAATTTTGCTGCGACCGATATCAGGCTATCTCTTCTGCAATTACCTGGCCAATCTTTGCTCCCCGTCTTGAACAAATTAAACACATTAACTATCCTCCAGTCATTCAGCACTACACATGTGGTCACTAAGCGATTAAATATATCTGCAAGGCCTCTGCAATCTCCTTTCTTGCCTCTTATAGTACCTGGGATAAATTTCAATGGGCGCTGGTAATTTATCCACCAGTATGCTTGAAAAGCATTTAATTCTTGCTCCTTATTAATCGGAACATGTTGGAGATCCTCACCATCCTGAGCCACAACAATGCCACCTGAAGGTGGCAGGAACAGTACCTCATATTTTGCTTGGGAGCCCCGCAGCCCAATGGTCTCAGTGTGGACTTTGCAAGCTTAAAAATCTCCCCACCTCTGACCTCATCCCAAAACCAGCGAAGCTTGTCCCCCTCTTCCTTGACCTCTCCGTCCTTTCTCCCAACTTTCTGCTCCTCCAACCTCACTGACCACTCCCCACTCCCACCTCCTACCTACCAGCCTCATCCACGCCTCTGTGACCTGTCCATCTTCCCTCAACTGACCGACCCCATCCCAACTCCCTGCCGACACTCACCTTGACTGGCTCCAGATCTGCCTCCATGGCCTGTCCATCTTCTCTCCACTAATCTGCTTTTTTAGCCACCTTCTACCACCACCTCTCCCCCCCCCCCCAATTTATTTCAGAATTCCCTTCCTCTCCCCCTTTTCTGAAGAAGGTTCCAGACTCGAAACGTCAACTTTCCTGTTCCTATGATGCTCCTTGGCCTGCTGTGTTCATCGAGCTCTACACCTTGTTATTTTATCATGCATTCTCATTGTATCACTTTATAACAGTCCCACTTTCCGAATACAGACTCAAATGCAAGTAGTTCCTCCCCCCAACTATATGTGCCAGGCCCTGTCTAATGAAAGTGATAATGCCTAGTGGTAGAGGTAATCTAATAATAAGCTGCATTCCTCAAATTTAGGCACTTAACTTCCGTACTAAATTGTCATTTTCCATAACGACATTCAAACTTAGAATTATTATATCTATCTCCAAAAAAATGATGGTAGGAGGAAACTTTATTTGCTTTTTCAGATGCATATTAACAGGTTCCCACTGAAAAAGCAAATTAACAAATTTGGACCACGTGGACTTGGAGGTGATGTGCTGGCATGTGTTGAAAATTGTTTAACAGATGGTAAAGCACTTGCTTATAAATTTGTTGATTTGTGAGTTTGCAGGCTGTTCCTTGAGTTAGAGGAAGGATTCATGTTTGGCCTCCAGCTATTCACAGTATCTATGGATCAGTTAGATGCACAGATCAAATAAATTTTTTCCATGTTTTGTTGTTGGCACAAACGTAGATAGGATTGTGAGTTGCATAGACAATGCAGAGCCAATCTACCATCCCCTGAGAAAAAGAACAGGAAATGACATCACCAACCCAAAGAAACCTAACCAGATAAATAGAAAGCGGGACATAACACCAGCACTTCGGAGGCGCACTAATGATGTTACCTAGAATGGTGACGAAACGTCTGAAAACTAACCTTCCAGCTCAGTGAGCAAACTCGTTGAGCAAGATGTTGAAGGGACATGAATTGTCCCTGAGTTTCATCGCATGTTCATGCATGTGATGTGGCCATTATTTACTTCCCATCTTTTATTGCTGAAGAAGCTGGTGGTGGTGGTTCTAAGCAATGCAAACCTTGGTTTCTCTTCACAGATGTTGACCTTTTCCAGTAACTTTTTTTGGTGAGCTGCCTTGCTTGACCCACTGTAATCCTTTGGGTGCAAGACAGCCACAGTTCTGTTAGGAAGGAGCGTGGCTTGGATGGGACCTTGTAAATGCTGCTGGTGTCATACACCTGCTGTTTTCCTTCCAGGTTGTTTATGGTGTTGTGAAATGCTGCTGCTGATGATCCTCGTAGATTGTGGACACTGCTGTCACGGTGCGGTACGAGTGAAGTGAGTTAATATCGTTCCAAACATGAGGCTGCTTTGTGCTGGATGGTGTCAAGCTTATTGAATATTGTTGGAGCTGCATTCACCCAGACAAGTGAAGAGAATTCCAAGACAGTGCTGACCTGTGCAGTGCAGATGGACAGCATGTATTCTGTGGGATGCTTTTGTTTTTAAAACTCCTTTTCATTGCAAAATATCGTTTCGGTGTTTGGGAACATTTATTTTGTCCTGTCAATGATGAATGGCCAGTTCTGGACAGAGAACTGTGCTTTATTTTCTTGCAGATTGAGAGTGGCCAGGCCTCTGCATGTTCAGTTGTGATTGTTTTCAATCTGTGTTCTCCCAGCAATTGCTAACGTGTGCAATGAGAGCAAACAGTCAGTTTCCTGAGTGAAACGAGTCTTTTTTTTAAATGTTCTGTGGACTGTGATTGCTCACAATTGTATGTGTGCAAACTGCACTTGCTCAGTCCTGTGTGAGCAGTTGTTCCCAACCTGTGACCTGCAGTTGGTCAATCCTGTGTTGCAAACGGCTTTTGTCTGTGTACATGAGAGATAACTGCACAGAGGCCGGTGTCCTATCATCAAATCACCCTTTATTTACCCTTGCTGAGTACACTGCCTATGGCCAGCCAGCTCCGAGTCATTCCCCTGAATTGAGGAGATTGTCAATCCACTGTTTTCTTTTTCCTTTCGAATCCCACAGTGGCAGATAGTGGAATTAGAATTCAATAAAAATAATCTGTAATGATGTGTCCATTGTTGATTATCAGTTGAAAAACAAAATCCCAACTCCTTCGCGAATGTCCCTAAGGGAAGGAAAACTGACCATGTCTGACCAAAATGTGACTCCAGACCCACAACAAAATGGTTGACTCGTAACTGTCCCTTAGCAATTGCCCAATGCAGTTATCAACGGGCACTAAATGCTGGTCCTTCCAGTGACACCCTCATTCCACGAATGAAGAAATAATAGGGTATATTTCCCTTCCCACCCTCTGCAAGCATTGCAGCAATTCGTACTGGTTTTGTAACATCATTCAAGCCCTTGCCACTCTCTAACGCTCTCACCACCTCCAGCTCCTTCAACTCTCCCTGGTCCTGTCATCTCATTGAGCCCCGACAATGTTTCCTCTTGCAACTACACTCCTCTTGCAAGGAGCCCATCTGCAGTCCCTTTAACACCTACTTCCATATATGATGGCCCGTTGTCATTTGCTGAAACGCATTCCTTCACTTCAGAATTTTTTTTTTCTTGGTTTCTTTCTTTGGTTTTCTTTGAATCCGATACTTGGTTCCCTGAGTGAGAGAGAATGGGAATTTCTTGCTGAGGTTTTGTCTGTTCCAGTGGAATGTCCATTTGTTGAATGTTTTACACCGTTCCGTGATTATTTATTCACTCGGGATGTGGGTGTTTCAAGCCGGCCAGCACTTATTTGCCACCCAAGCTGCCTTTGAACTGAGTGCCTTGCTGGGCCAATTTGGAGGGAGTTGGGTGTCAGGCATGTTGCTCTAGGTCTGAAGTCACATGTTGGCCAGACCAGGTGAGCAGAGCAGATGTCCTTCCGTGAAGGATATCGTGGAACCAGATGGGTATTTCAGACATTGTCATTAATTTATGGATTAATAGTCTAGTGAGAGGAACACACGGCCATTGCCTGTCCCACTCGAAGCTCGTGTATCCCTGAGTACTGATACCAGTGCACCATGAATCAAAACTCCTTCTTCCTGACCATTGGGTGATCCTGACACCTTCCTGGTGATATCAGCCAGTATCTCTTCAAACAGTAACTGTCACAGTGTGGATCTAATGATTGCCGCTACAATGAGATCCGACTCCAGAGATGTGGCAGCAGAGGCCAAGGATGGAGACGGGGATTGTCCAGATGTCTGCGGTGCTCAGCCCTCTTCCACATCTGTAGTCCTCACTGCATCAGTCTAATTTCTCAGTCTGTTTATGCTTCTGTCTTTGGCAGCTACTGAAAGTTGCTGACTGAGCAGAATTCCTGACTCCAGTCTCGTCCATCACCATGTTGAAGTCAACTGGAAAATTCAAGCGACGACGGACAGGGAGATCTGGAGCATTCGTCAGATCTTGCAGTCAGGTAAGACGCTCAGTGAGCAGAGCAGAAGGCTTAAAACATTGACCCATGAGATGTCATGTAGCTGCAGTGCAGAAGGGGGCGCACAGTGTAGAAAGACCCCAGACTCAATCACAACCCTGCTGATGTTGTCGGCTTGCTCACCGAGCCAGTACCAGGTAGACCAACATATAGGCTAGCCAAAGAACAATAACGGAAACTGAAATACTTCATGGACAACACTATCCACCCAATACACTCTTCCCAAGAATTCCTCAACATCGTCAAGGACACCAGAATAGAAGAGGAGGAGATGATGATATTCTTTGATATTACAGCACGATTTACATCCATAAACACTGACTGAGCCAAAGAGACAATGGCCACTCTGCTGGATGAACCAGGATGGCAGGCGCTCCAAACTAACAGAATCAACAAGGACAGCATCCTGAAATTGCTGGATATGTGTCTCACCTCCATCTATTCAAACAAATCAATGGAACACCAATGGGATCCCCGATATCAGGACTGCTTGCAGAAGTGGTAATGCAAAGATCAGAATGGAGAAGCTCCCCACTATCTAACCCAAGCTCTGGGTCCCCTGTGGTAGATGACACCTTGATGATCACATCTAGAAGACCAGAAGAAACCCACTGACAGATGAACAACATCCTCACTAGAATAAAATTCATAAAAGAAGAGGACAATAACCCTTCCTCAGCTATGGTGGAATGTAAGAGCAACAGGGAACTCCAGATCATTGTGTACAGAATGTGTACAGCCCATACGCACCAGATATTTTATCACACCAGCAACTATCCACCAATACCTGTAAACGGAGGTACATCAGGACATAATTCAAACGAGCCACAACACACTGCAGCAACCTGGAACTGCTCACAGCAGACGTGGAGCACTGATACGGAGTTTTTAAAGGAAATGGATACCCAAAAGGCACAATCCACTGTTACCCACAGGACAGACCACAACAATAAGGCACAATACAGCCAGACACACCAGTCATCCTACTGCAAATCAGAGACCTATCAGCGGTGACCACAAGACTATTCAGATCCTGAGGTATCAGGCTCACCCACAAACCAACAACCACCTACGACTGCTCTTGACAAATGTCTGGGATCCCACACCCAAAACCAATACAAAATACCATGCAAGGACAGTGAGAAACATTATGCAGACCAAACTGGAAGAAAACTGACAACAAGGATGCACAAATACCAACTATCCACCAAGAGACATGACCAGTTCTCACTGATGTCAGTACACACTGACAAAGAAGGACACCAATTTGACTGGGACAACACATCCACAATCGTACAAAGCAAACAGAGACATGCTAGGGAATTCCTGGAGGCCTGGTATTCCAACTGGAAATCCATCAACAAATAGATTGATCTGGACCCGATATACAAACCACTGGAAAACAAAACCGGAAGTGATGCCAACCACCCCAGCAAACCGAGGCGCACAAATAACAAGTGGGACAGAACACCAGCCCTTCACTGGAGGCACACTGACAACGTTACCTAGCAGGGTGATGAAACATCTGCAATCAAACACACTGTCTCAGCGAGCAAGTCTAAAACATCATCCACAACCTGAGCTGCAAATCTTCTCAAAAACTTCACCACCCTACTTTCAGCTCTGTTGTACTGAACTTTCCGAGGACTGCATCGGAAGTCCATAATTCTCAATCCAGGCCTGTGCTGTCTTCGTGAGGATAAGAACAGCAGAGTTAAAAGCGGGCCTCTCTCAAGACAGTGGCATTGAACCCTGGGATGTTTCCGTTCCGTGTTCTCTCTCTAACAGTCAGTCATACAGCAAGTCTACAGATCCTTTGTTGCAACTCATCGTCATCAGTGCGTTGAATCCTTCTAACTCCTTGAACATTAGGTATCTCTGGCTCCTCCAGTCCTCGCTAAGATCCCTCTGTGTATTTAAAACCTCTGCCAATTCTGACTCCCCTTCCCATCTTTGCAAATTGCTCCAGTCTTGACAATGTGTCCAATCCTGGTATTGTCCTCCTCCTCAAGTCATAACAATAATTTTGACACTTGTCATCTTATCCACTACTTACAGTCCATCATGTCTCTGTGATATCCTCCGGCCCCGACTCACCTCCCCATCTGGACATACATCATCCTCATGCCCCTGCAACACATGATATCACTGTAACTTTCTCCAGTCCCAAGAACACTCCTGCCTCCCGTAACACAGCACCACATGACCTCTGACAATTGACCATTCCTACAGACCTCCCTATCTCGCTAAATTTCTCCAGTCTGATAGCTGTTCCTGCCTGTGTAAACTGCTCGAATATATTGCATTCTGAAGCCATTTTAATCCTCCTCATGTTTGCAACTTCGTTCAGTGTGCAATCTCTCCTATCGCTACAATGCTCCTCATTCTCCATCCTTCAGGCATTAATTAGCCTTCCTAACTCTTTAACCTCTTGAAGCCACTAAAATCATCCATGTACCTGTAAAATCCTCTTGATTGCCTTATCTAACTCCAGCCCCGACACCTCTCTTTCTTTCTCTAACGTCCTTCAGTCTGAAGATCCATGCGAACTGTCACCTCATCCAGTGTCTACAATACTTTGTATTACTCACTTCATCCAATTGCAAAAACCATCCTGAACTCTGTAACCTGCAACATGTGAATCCCTCCCTATCTCTGGAATTGGTTGCAGCCCCCATAGCCCTTCACATTCCTGGAACCTTCTTTTGTTCTTGTAACCTTATCCCATTCCAAACCTCAACTTATCTGTATCCTCCTCCTGTTCCTATAACCCTTGTGAACTTCTAGATCTTGTCCAAACTCTGTAATGCTCTGTATGTTGCATCATCTTACAAAGCTGTCAACTGTCTTTCTCTCTCAAACCTTATCTAGTTCCTGCTCATCGCCCTCTCTCTGTCAAGTCCCTCGGTCTCCAAAGTGCTACTTGCAAATGTAAACTTCTGCTGTCTAAACAAAGGGCCGTATGACTGTCACCTCCTTTTTGCCACTGAAATTCTCCGTGAATGTTACCTTCTCCATTCGTTATAGCATTCCCTTTCACAGTTACCTCCTCCAGCCCTGAGAACCATTCCTGTCTGTGTAAACTCATATTGCCTGTACAAACCTCTCTTGTACTGTAACCTCCACAGATCCTCTCTATGTCAATTATGCCAATTGATCACAATCAGTCCCCCCCCGTCCTTAAAACACCAACCGTCTTTGTAACCTCTTCCCCACCCTACAACCCTCCCTTTGTCTGTAATCCCCTCTAGACCCTGTAATCCTTGCTCTGTTCATAATCATCTTTAGTCCGTAGAATGCATAGTGTCTCTGTCAGTTTCTTCAATCCCTAACATTGTCTGTACCAGTGTAACCTTCTCAAGGAGATAGACAGGGAGAGTTCTATGTAAACCCCTACATATCACCCAGGTACTGAAGTGATTCATGAATGTGAGGCACGTAACCAAGACACAAAACTAAGAAATGGCCCGACAACAGTCCCTATCCCTGTAGCTTCTCCCATCAACACAACCCTCCGTGCCTGTGTATTCGCTTTGACTCCTTCAACCCTCTCGATCCTTGTAACCTTCACCAGCTCCATTGACTCTCCATATCTGTGAAAAAATCCAGTCGCTTGAACCATCGCCATCCATGTAGTCTCTTCCATTCAGGAGAAACCTCTCTACCTTAACTTTTTTCATCCCCCGAACCCCTCACTATTGATGTAACCATCCCCCATCACCACAAACTCACTATCACCATCACCTCTTGCAGCTCCTCCCTATCTCTGTACACCATCAAGTCTCTACTAACCTTGCTATCATGTCGTTTCATCACTACAACCCTCACAATCACAATAAACTCAACACACTCATCAGTGACAACACACTCCATCTTCCTCCACCCTTCCTTGTGCAAGTAATCTCCTGAGTCGTTCAAAACCTTTGTCTGTTATCTCTTTCAAAAACAAAGATGATAATTACTTTTATAACGAAGAAAAGCTTCTACCATCCTCCCTGTCACAGTAACCTTCTCTAACCCCTACATACCTCTAGTTTTGTCACCTCTTTCAGCCTGTACACTTCTGTGTAACATTGTAATCTTCTCCAGGCTGAATGACTCTCCCGGTGTCTTTAACTTCGACAGTGCTCCACAGCTCTCTTTATCTCTGTAACTTCCTCCACTCACTCCAACACTCCCTATCATTGTAGATTGCTCCAGTCATGACAGTTTCCGTATGGGGAGAAAGCAGGAAGAGGGAACTGAGCTAAATGATCAGTCGTGATCTGATTGAAGAGTGGAGCAGGCCCATGGGGCTGAATAGCCTACACCTAACCCATTTTCCTATGTTTCAGCGTAACACTGCCTCTCTCCATAACCACCTCTGGCTCCTACTATCCTCCCGATCTGTGTAACTTACACAGCCTCTTATCACTGGAACTTTGTTAGACTGCAGAATATTGCCTGTCTCTCAAACCTGCTCCAGTACCTGCAGTACTCATGGTCTGTTTCCTCCTGCAGCCCAATAGCCTTCCATGTTTTCTTTACCTTTAGCTGCTGGAATTCTCCCTATTGTGTAACATTATATCCTCCAGTGTCCCGACCTCCGTGTGCTCCTCCAATCCCTGTAGCCACCCCTGCCTCTGTGACCTTGTCCCACACGCTCATACCTCTTACAACATTGAAACTTTCCCTATCTCTGTTACCGTTTCCTGCTCCTTTAAACCTGTCTGTATGATGCTGTATAGCTCATCAGCCCACCCTGTGTATGCAATCTGAACCAGCCTCTGTTGCCCTCCTTTTATATCTGTAAACTCCTCATTTTCCTGCAAACGTCTATCTCCAGTAAATTCCTCCAGCCCCTGTCTCACTCCCCATCTGTCAGGCCTCCTCCAGTCCCTGCAGACTCTGCAGCCCACAGTCTTTCTAACCTCCTTCAGGCCCAATAAATCTCCCTACACTCTGTACACTTTTTGTAGCCGTTGCAATGTTCCATTTCGCTGTTTGCTCCTCCCCTGCCTAGAGCCCTGCCATTCTTTGTAAACCAGCATCTCAAACACTGTCTCTTTGTGTAATGCTGCAATGTGTTCCCTATTACTGTAGCTTAAAAATGCCCCCCTCTCTGTAGATAGCTCTTCCACCCCTGTCAATGCAAATTTCACCCACCCCTACAACCCTCCGTGTCTCAGGAACCTATCCAGTTTGTTCAATGCTACTTTATCTGTATAACTGTCTCTTTGAAGACACTTTTGGACTCCAGCCTTCCCATCTATCTAAATTCCAGAAGCTAAGTCTTGCTTCATCTGTACATTTCTTCAGTCGCTATAAGCGTCCATTTCTGTTTTCGATCCTATTTTCTGTGTACAATGCACCATTCCATAAAACATTCCCTGTTCGTGTAAAGCACCGCCATCCTATAAGCATCCTTATCCCTGCAAACTGCTCCAGCCCTCCTAACTTCCCTCTCTCTATGAACTCATGCAGCCCCTACATCTCTTTGTCTTGATGTGACCTCCTCTTAGTTCTAAGGTCCTGTCTACCTATGACATCTCGTCCACTTAGCACAGCCTTCCCAAACTTGACATGTATTGACGTCTGTGTAGTCTCCTCTACTCCTGACAACCGTTTCTATTTATATTACTGCATTCAGATCACATGCTTTTTAGCTCCCTGAAACCCCTTCCTGTGATTGCAACCCTCCGTATTTATGTAAAATTTTCATGTGCACAAAATCATCCCGATCTCAATCACCTCCATTTACCTCCGGTGCTGTTCTGGGGATGTTTCAGAGATAGGAAGGTTATAGAACCTGGACATGTTCCAGAGAAAGGGACATTTGCAGACATGGGAGAATAGTGCAAATGTAGGAAAAGGTGGGATCCTGCAGAATGTTAGGGATTGGGGAATGTATATTACCTGTAGGACGGTACCGAGGTAGAAAGGGTGTGGAGTGAGAAGGAGGTTACTTTTTGTATCACGGATTTTCCTCATTGCATCATGAAATTGTAAAACAAAATAGTTTGTATCTGCAAATGCAATTGTGAGATCTTGCTGAGCTGATATTGAGGCTCATTACTTGAATGTCTGAGCACTGCCTCAGATTCCCAGGCTGGGAGATGTGAGCTCTGATGTGAATCTATTTGCCCAGTCTGTCTGTGTATCTGACACTCATCTGCTACAGCTCTGGTCAGAAAGCACTCTCCATGCATCAGGTGATACCCACATCTACATGACTGGTCAGAACTCCCCTCATCAACGCATTCATTTGGACTTTTTTTTGATGTTACTTTGAAGTAGCAGTTTTGTGAGCTACAAGAATTGTTCTCCAATGGGACAGAATGAAAAATGTAGTCT
This sequence comes from Stegostoma tigrinum, assembly GCF_030684315.1. Taxonomy (NCBI): domain Eukaryota; kingdom Metazoa; phylum Chordata; class Chondrichthyes; order Orectolobiformes; family Stegostomatidae; genus Stegostoma; species Stegostoma tigrinum. The sequence goes on from NW_026728103.1 coordinate 469,223, forward strand.
AAAGTTTTGGCAAAGATCAATAGCTCGGGTTGTGGATAAGACTGTTGACTTGCTCACTGAGCTGGCTTATATTTGTTCAGGAGTTTTGTCACCGTGCCCGGAGACAGCCTTTGAAGCAATGTTATTCTACTGTGCTGGGAATTTATGCTTTCCAGTCCATTATGGTGAGTACTGTCATTTCCAGTTTTGATCTGTATGGGTTTGTAAATAGGGTCCAATTCTATAAATTTGTTGATTTGAAGTATGGATGGAGAATCATGCCTCCAGGAATTCCCATGCATGTGTGTGTTTGGCGTGGGCTACTGTGGCCACTTAGCCTCAGTTAAATTGACGGCCTTCATTGTCTGAATGCACAGATATTAAGGAGAATTCATTGTGCCATTTTGCTGCTAGCTGATGTTCACATATTCTGATGGCTAATTTCCTTTCTGTCTGTCCAATGCCATGTTTTGTGGTAGTTGTGGCATGGTATTACGTTTTCGAATAGACAACAAGACTGGATGTAAATTTGCTCACCGAGCTGGAAGGTTCATTTTCACACGTTTCGTCGCTTTTTTTGAATTTAAAAAAATATACTTTATTCATAAGATGCACAAAATAAAACATATTTATACACCTACCCAGTCATGCAAGCCGCTCCGGATTACCTAGGGGGTACGTACACCAACTAAAGGAAAAAAACAAAACAAAGAAGACAAAAAAAGCAAAGAAAATACCCCGGCAGTCGTCTCCCCGCACAGTCCGCATTGGCCCCCTGACCAGTTGGGGAAGGCGCCAGCTGGGCCCAGTTACCAGATAGGGTCCAAGATAATAAAATGTGAGGCTGGATGAACACCGCAGGCCGAGCAGCATCTCAGGAACACAAAAGCTGACATTTCGGGCCTAGACCCTAGAAGGGTCTAGGCCCGAAACGTCAGCTTTTGTGTTCCTGAGATGCTGCTCGGCCTGCTGTGTTCATCCAGCCTCACATTTTATTATCTTGGATTCTCCAGCATCTGCAGTTCCCATTATCTCTGATACCAGATAGGGCCCTTTTTTTTCTATTCTGGACAAGGGGTTTCATACGGTGGTCTTTCCCCACCGCACCTTGGCGGCGGCTGCCCCAAGCTTTAGCGCGTCCCTCAGCACGTAGTCCTGGACCTTGGAGTGCGCCACTTTGCAAAACGCGGTCGGGGTCAGTTCTTTCAGCTGGCAGACCAGAAAGTTGTGGGCAGACCAAACAGCGTCTTTCACCGCATTGATGGTCCTCCAGGCGCGGTTGATGTTGGTCTCGGTGTGCCTCACGGGAAACAGCCTGTAGAGCACGGAGTCACGCGTCACGGAGCTGCTCGGGACAAACCTTGTCAAATATCACTGCATCCACCTCCAGACCTCCTGTGCAGAGGCACACTCCAGAAGGAGGTGATCAACAGTCTCGTCAACCCCGCAGCCACCTCGAGGGCAGCTTGCGGTGGCGCAGAGATTCCGGGCATGCATAAAGGATCTCCCTGGCAGAACCCCTCTCACTGCCAGCCAAGCAATGTCCTTATGTTTGTTTGAAAGTTCTGGCGATGAGGCATTCTGCCAAACGACTTCGGCCGTCTGCATGTGGAACCACACGACGGGATCCACCCTCTCCTTTTCCCGAAGGGTTTCGAGGTTACTATGTGCTGACCACTGCCTGACGGCCTTGTGGTCAAAGGTGTTTCCCTTCAAAAATTTCTCCACGAAGGACAGGTGGTACGGGACGGTCCAACTACTTGGAGCGTTCTGCGACAACAAGGCCAAGCCCATCCTTCGCAACACCGAGTACAGGTAGAACCTCAGTAAGCAGTGACACTTGGTGTTTGCGTACTGAGGATCTACGCACAGCTTGATGCAGCCGCACACACAGGTAGCCATCAGGGTGAGGGTGGCATTTGGTACGCCCTTTCTCCCATTTTCTAGGACTTTGCACATGGTGTCCCTGTGGACCCGGTCAATCCTCGACCCCCAAATGAAGTGAAAGATGGCCTGGGTGACCGCAGCGGTGCAGGTCCAGGGAATAGGCCAGGCCTGCGCCACATACAACAGTACCGAAAGCCCCTTGCACCTGACAACCAGGTTCTTACCCGTGATGGAGAGGGACCGGAGCGTCCACCTGCCCAGCTTCTGCTTCAGTTTGGTGATACGCTCCTCCCAAGTCTTAGTGCACGCCCCAGCTCCACCGAACCAAACACTGAGCACCTTCAGGTAGTCTGTCCTGACGGTGAGGGGGATGAAGTTCCCAAAGAACATGGCCTCGCTCTTACCCCTATTGACTTGGGCATCCAAAGCCAGTTCAAACTGGCCACAGATGTCCAACAGCCTACTCACCGACCGATCGGTGCAGAAGCCGGCAACATCGTCCATGTACAGGGAGGTCCTGACCTGAAGGCCTCCGCTGCCTGGGATAGTCACGAACTTCAGGCTCACGTCCTTCTTGATGGATGCGGCGATGGGCTCCACACAGCACACAAACAAGGCAGGAGAGAGGGGGCAGCCCTGCCTGACTCCAGATCTGACGGGAAAACTGTCCGATTCCCACCCGTTCATCGAGACTGCGCTAACAATGTTGGTGTAGAGCAGCCGGATCCCGTTGTGGATGCCCTCCCCGAACCCCAATTTGGCGAGGACGTCCCTCATGTAAGCATGAGAGACCCCGTCAAAGGCCTTCTCCTTGTCCAGGTTGACGAGGCAGGTGTCCACCTGCCTGTCCTGCACGTAGGCGATCGTATCCCTGATGAGCACGAGGCTCCCAGCGAGCTTCCTGCCTGGCACAGCACAGGTTTGGTCAGGGGCAATCAGCGACTCCAGGACAGACCTGCCCTGGTTGGCTATGACCTTGGCCATGATTTTGTCGTCCACATTCAATAGTGAAATGGGACGCCAATTCTTAATTTCTTCTCTCTCCCCCTTCCCCTTGTAAATGAGGGTGATGATGCCTTTCCTCATGGACTTGCACATTTCCCCTGCCCGAAGCACTCTGTCATACACCTCCATCAGGTCCTGACCGACCAGGTCCCACAGAGCGGAATACAGCTCAACCGGTAAGCCTTCGCTCCTGGGAGTCTTATTCCTCTCAACGGACTTGAGTGCTCTGGTCAGCTCGTTCAGGGATATTGGCCGGCCCAGCCACTCCCTCATGCCATCGTCTAAGACCTCCGTGATAGACGACAGGAACGACTCGGAGGCCATGCTGTCCGTGGGCTTCGTGTTGTTCAGTCCGGCAAAGAAGAATCTGCTGATCCTCAAAATGTGGGGCCGAGACGACATCACCGAGCCGTCGTCCTCCTTCAGCCGGCTAAGCACAGAGCTCTCTTTGTGCACCTTCTGAAAGAAGAAACGCGAACACATCTCAGCCTGCTCCACGGAGTGGACCCTGGACCGCAAGATAATCTTGGAGGCCTCTGCGGCGAAGAGCGAGGCTTGCTGGCCCCTCACCTCGCGGAGGTCCTCTGTGAAATCGACCCCCATTGACTGCAGGAGGAGCAGGTTCTGCATCCTTTTCTGGAGTCATGACAGATTTCCCCACCTCTCTCTCGCCTTCCGAACGCCCTTGAGGACAAAGAACCTCTTGATGTTCTCCTTCACCGTCTCCCACCAGTCGCCCAGAGATTCGGAGGGGTTTCACGGTTCTCCAACCAGCGTACTCCCTCTTAAGCTCCTTGAAGTTCTCTGTGGTCAACAGAGTCGTGTTGAGGTTCCACGACCCCTTGCCGGCCTGCTGGTCGTCCTGTAAGTGACAGTCGGCCAGCAGGAGGCAGTGGTCAGAGAAGAACACCGGCTCGACGCCGGTGGACCTGACTGAGAACGCCCGCGACACAAACAGGATGTCTATCCTTGAGCTGATAGACCCGTCTGGCCGCGACCAGGTGCATCTCCACTGCACTCCGTCTGCACGGGTGCTGAAGACATTGATCAACTTGGCGTCCTTCACCGTGCCCACCAGGAATCTGGATGTGACGTCTGGTTGACTTCCCCCCCACCTACTGTCCCCAGGCCGGATGTTCCATCTGCATCGATGATGCAGTTGAAGTCTCCGCCTAGGATGACCGGCCTGGACGTAGCCAGCAGGGGTGGAAGCCGCTGCAGGACGGCCAACCGCTCACTCCGCTGGGGTGTACACCTTGATCAGCCTCAGGGGAGCGTTCCTGTAGGTGACATCAGCCACTAGGAGGCACCCCCGCCACCACCTCCTGAACTTGAGAGATGATGAGTTTGCGCCCCCGCAGCAGAATAGCCAGGCCCAAGGAGCAACAGTCGCTTCCCCCCCACCCCCCCCGACCAGATCAAAGGCCCACAGGTCCAGGCACCCGACCACTTCCTGTACCTGCTGAGCTGCGGTATCCCGTACTCCTGCAGAAACAGGAGGTCTGCCTTGACGGTGGTCAGGGAGGCCGACGTGGACACACATCTTGCGGTGGACTTGACCCTGCGCACATTAATGCTCGCAACTCGTACCTGCAGTGACCGCAGTACCCTCCCCGATTCCAAGGTCCAGCCCCTCCATCTGTCCCTTCATGCCCATTGCCCGGGCTAACTGCTGGACGCTCTCCGGGTTCAGGAAACCGTCCGTGCTGCCTTCCGGGTGGCATCCCCCCGTCGGGGGTATGGAGTCAGGAGAGTCCAGCTCTGGGTCAGGCTGGGGACACACTGCTTCCTGCTTCCCGCCTGAAGGTTCGGGGGGGCCTCCAGGGCCAAAGCAGTGCGTGGCTGGGTGTCGGTGGGAGTCTCAGGGCGCCTCCCATCACCTGGAAGCGGTGTGCTGCTTTCCTTCTCCCTTGAGATCTTTAGCTTCTGCTTTGGGCGGGTCCCCTCCGAATCTTCCCCCCCCTGTAGCTGCCTCTTCCTGCCTGATGGTTGCGGTGCCGGGGCCCACCGGCACACCTTCCTCCTCACTTTCCGGACCGTCGTCCACTCCCTTGGGTCACCTGTCGCCTCCTCCATCGACTCTGGGTTGTCCGGGGGGAGCAGAGCCTGCAGAGGCGCTTTGCTGGCCTCGGGTCCATCCTGTGGGGCTGGGCCCGCCTGCACGACCTGGCTGTCCTGCAGACTAGCGGGGTCCTTGCAGGGGCCTGGTGCCTTCCCCTCCTCTGGGGGGGCTCGCCCCGCATTGCCTCTGCTGGCGACCTGGGCATAGGTGTTCCCCTGATGCGGGCATGCCCTATAGATGTGGCCCGCTTCCCCGCAAAGGTTGCAGCTTTTTTCTTGTGGGCAATCGTTTGCCAAGTGTCCCTCCTCCCTGCAGATGGTGGCTTTGCAGTCGGCCGCCACGTGACCTGACCTACCAAAGGCCTGGCACACTTTAGGTTGCCCTGCGTAGGTCAGGTAGCCTTTGCTCCCACCGATCGCGACGCTGGATGGTGGGTGTATGATGTTCCCGTCCACGTCCTTCCTCAGCGTCACCTTGACCTGCCTCTTACTGGTCCAGATCCCGAAGGGTCCATGATGTTGGTTCTTTCCCCTTCCACCTTCACATACCTTCCGAGGAAGGTCAGGACATCAACTGCTGGCACATGCGGGTTGTATATGTGTACAGTCACCATACGGCTCCTCTGCACTGACATCACGAACAGCGGGACAGTGGTCAGTACTGTGAGGGGGCCCTTACCTCCTTTCTGCTTGAAAAACTCCAGGAAGCGCTCGCAAAGCTTGGCACTCCTGAAGGTTACATCATATAAACCTCCTCCAGGGAAATACTGCAGGCAGTAAATGTCCGCAGCAGTGAACCCACAACAGTCCAACAGGACCCTCTTCATGAAGAAGTTGCAGTCGACAGGTGCACCTTCATCCACCTTCTTCACGGAAACATGGATGGTGTTCTGGACCCCCTGACCCAGGGCACGAGCACTCATCGCAGCCATCGTTGCAGGTTGGCTGCTCCCCTGACCCAGCGCTAGGCTGAATCCAGCATTAAGATCCACCGGTTGCAAGGGTGCACAGCCAACCCGACGTCTTCTTTCCACCTCCAACACGGTCACACTGTCCTCCTCTCGGTCCACAAAAGAATGGGTCTTTATTTTTACCGGATGTAAGCTGGTTCACTGAGCTGGAAGGTTTGTTCCCAGACGTTTTGTCGCCATTCTAGTTAACATGATCAGTGGGCCTCGGGTGAAGCCCCCGTGTCATGTCCCGCTTTCTATTTATATGTTCAGGCTTCCTTGGGTTGGTGATGTCATTTCCTGTGTTTTTTCTCAGGGGATGGTAGACTGATTTTGGAGCCAATGTGTTTGTTTGATGGAATTTATTCCGGTTGGAATGCCATGCTTCTAGGAGTTCTCGTGCATGTCTCTGTTGGGCTTGTCTTGGGATGGATGTGTTGTCCCAATCAAAGTGGTGTCCTTCCTCATCTGTATGTAAGGATACGAGTGATAGTGGGTCATGTCGTTTTGTGGCAAGTTGATGTTCATGTATCCTGGTGGCTGGCTTTCTGCCTGTTTGTCCAATGTGGTGTTTGTCACAGTTCTTGCAAGAAAAAACCTGGCCAAAGAAACACTGACTGCAGTATTATGAGAAGAACAGAAGACACATACACCAGACACCACCAACCTCATCAGCAAGGACAACATCAGCAAGCTAGTGGACCTATGCCTCACCACCCACTTCACTTTCAATAACAAAACCTACAGACAAACCAACGGTACACCCATGGGATCTCCGATATCAGGGTTCTTAGCAGAGGCAGTAATGCAGAGACTCGAACAAACAGCTCTGCCAATCAGCCAACCCAAACTTTGGGTCTGCTACGTGGATGACACCTTTGTCATCACTAAACGAAACAAATCAGAGGAAACCTTCAAGACCATCAATAATACCCTTACTGGCATAGCATTCACAAAAGAGGAGGAAAACAACAGCAAACTGCCATTCCTAGATGTCACAGTAGAGCGAACAGCCAATGGGGAACTTCAAACCAGCGTCTACAGGAAAACAACACACACGGACCAAATACTGAAATACAGGAGCAACCATCCCAACACCCACAAACGAAGCTGCATTAGAACATTATTCCAACGAGCCACTGCACACTGTGCAGCACAGAGGAACTACGAAGAGCAGAAGAAAATCACCTATACAGCGTATTCAAAAAGAACGGGTACCCAATGAACACCGTCCGCCGATTTCTCAGCAACAAACCCAAACAAACAGACAAAACAGGCTCAGAAACCATAACCACGCTCCCCTACATTAAAGACATTTCTGAAATGACTGCCAGACTACTCGGACCTCTTGGCATCAGGGTAGCCCACAAACCCACCAACACACTAAAACAGCAACTAATGAACTTAAAAGACCCTAGACAGACAACGAGCAAAACGAATGTCATTTACAAAATACCTTGCAAGAACTGTGACAAGCACTACATTGGACAAATGGGCAAAACGCGAGCCACCAGGATACATGCTGCAAAAAGAAAATCGGAGATGGCAAAACCGATCTGCAGCGAAAGTGATCACACATGAAAACGCAAAAGCAGATCACTAAGCAAAGACACAATCTTTTCGGTCGCGTTCCCTGGTGGACTAGTGGTTAGCATTTGGCACTTTCGCCGCTGCGGCCTGAGACCAATTTCCCCGTAAGGGAATGGAAGCTCTGTAGTACTACTCTATGTTGGTGATAGCGCTTCTGACTGATTTTTCAGGAGCTGACACCCGATCTGTTTTGTCCCAAAAGTTATCATTTAAGATAAAAAATCTGACAATCTGACACAAAAACAGTAACCCAAAGAGAAACTCAGCAAGCATGGTAATATCTGCAGAGGGAAACATTTCGGATCCACTGACCATTCGTCACTGCCAGGTTAACTGTGTTTCTATCGTAATATGCTGGGAGACATTGTTAACTTTATCTTTTGAATCATTTATTTATCAAAATCACACTTGCTCCTTAGCTTACCAGCATTAACTTTTGAACTTTAAAGGGACTTGAACAGCACTAATGCTCCTTCTGTTGCCCTGAGGTAATGCGATCCTCTGTTTTTTTTTTCTTTTCTGTCAGCAGCCATGTGAAGTGGAGAATTGGTCCTTCCAGTGTCTACCCCAGTAAGCTTCTACTTATCTCTCTTTGTCTCTGTGTATCCACCTGGCCGTCTTTCACATTATCTAACAGTCCATCTGTATATACCCCTCATTTCCTGTTTATGCTCTGTGTAAAGTCTGACATTCGGAGACACTCTGAGAATGGGATGTTTTGTACTGGACTTACATTCCTCAGATAATGTGTCTTTTGTTATGGCTGAGGTAAGGAGACATTTCTTGTCTCAAAAGATTATGAATCTCCAGAATTTAAATTGGAATTCCTAATCCACCAGGAAAAAAAAAACAATGTCACAATTATAGGATTATAGCGATTGTCTTTACTGTTGGTGTAAAATGTTTGATTGATGACACCAGAGAATGAGAGGGATTGGCTTGTGGTCTCTGTGCTAAGACCACCACATTCCTGGTAAGGGTGCAGTTTATCCTGCCTCACCTCGTTACTCCTGCCAAACTGTGAATGAAGGGATGAGAATACAAGTAAAGGTGAAGCAGAAGTGCTTGTGGAAGAGCAGAAAGGAACTTTATGATGAATCCAGCAGTAAAAGAGACCCTGAAGCAGACTCGTGATGTCAAATGTGTTTTCTTTGCCAGTAAAACTCACTCACTGTCACTGCTTCAATTCAATGGTCCCTGCTTTGTGAGGCGGTATCTTTGCTGGTTGTTCACACTGTGAATGTTACCATTGTTGCTCATGTTCATGCTAACTCCACAACTCTAATGCATGTAAGCATCACACATAAACTGGAGATTGGAGCTGAAAACCGAGAGACCTCCAGCTGTGCAACAAGACTGGCTCCCTGCATTAGGAGCTTCGGCAAAGCTTCATGCCAATAGCTTCGGTTTTGCAAATAGCCAGTGCATTCAGTTATTGAGAGAAAGATTGGCGTTTCAAGGCTACCCAAGAGCCCAGCTTCTTTTATTTTGCTACCCTGTGATGTTGCCGGTGATACAGAAAATCGTCAATCGGGATTATGCCTTCAGGAGATAGCTTCGAAACTTTGTCAGCTCCACTGTTTTCTAGTCAGACCTCCAGACATCCAGGTTTCAAAGCAGTTATTCTCAACATTGTGATCCGACAATAAACCAACTATGTACCTGCATTTAGTTAATTGAAGTTTATGAAGAGATTGGAATCAAACAAACCCATCAACGATTGTGTCTTCCCCAGCTCCACGCTCAGTGAGACAGGGACAAGCAGCAGGATTTTGTCATCACACTGTCCATGGCCACTGCATCTTCAATCAGCTGCTTGCTGCACATCCCTGGCAGGCAAGATCCTACAACCAGGGCCAATCTTCTCCATCCACCAAGCACAAGATCAAGAAAAAAACAGGAAGATTTCTCCCGCTCAGTAAATCCCAGAGCACCATTGACACAATCTCCGCGTGAGTGGAATTTTCTCTTAGCTCCACTTGGGAAAACTTAACTGACACTCCGTATGAACGTCTCTTCTCCTGTGAAAAATGACATTTCACAAGGTATGCAGCAGATTCTTCTTGATCTTTGAATAGTTTTTAACTGAAGTGTGAAAATCCAGCCCCCAAATGCGAAGCTACAGAAGTTGCTGATGTACTGATCAAACAAAGTGCTGAAAGTATTAAGTGAGACTGGGCAGACAGACACACATCTCACACAATCTGTAACAGAAATCACTGGGTTTATTGCAGCAGATTCACCATCCCAGAGTGACTGACAGTCACATGGGCAGCTAAAGGATGAGGGCACCGACATTAAAATATGAGTTTTGAATGTTAAATGAAAATGGGTTATTATGGTCTGAAGGAGTGACAGCTGAAAAGTGGAAGATGTAAATGATATTATTTGTGATTGAGCAGAATAAACTGGGAACTTGTGATTTTCGAGGTGGATCATCTTTGGCACATTGAAATGAGGTTGCAGGGGCTTTGGTGTGAAAAGGGAAAATAAGGATTTTAGATAAATAACAAGACAACCAAGTCAAGCCTGGCTGGCTCAGTTGGTAGAGCGTGAGACTCTTAATCTCAGCATCGTGGGTTCGAGCCCCACGCTGGGCGTCGTAGCTTCTTACTGCTTTGCTTTCTGTGATGAAGCATAGCTTTCCAACGTTATCAGTGAAACGAGCAGCTGCAGCTATGCTGAAAACATGACTGCACTTCTGCTGCTTTGAAAATCCTGGTTTCCAGTTTTGCAGTGAAATTTGATTCCACTTCACTGGAAATCGCAGAGATCGTTTTGGACGTGCAGCCGCTTGTGTAATAAATGACAGGACTTGCAAAGGCACTAACGCAACTCCAACCCTGCACCAATAAGATTGTTCAGAGTCACAAACTGAGAATGGTCACGTCCTGGGCAGCTCCATGTTAAATGGAGCTGAAACAGAACGAACTAACTCTGGGGATACCACGGAAAACATCGATGACGTCTACTTGAACTCAATGGCTATCCTCCTCGCCCATTTTCTTGGCTGCTCGATAGTGCCCTGCTACAATATTAATTTCACACCAAATGCTGATAGTTCTTCAATCAAAACAAATACCAACAGAAAGCTTCGGTCCCTCTCCATTGTGGGTAAGAACCTGGTTGTCAGGTGCAAGGGGCTTTTGGTACTGTTGTATGTGGCGCAGACCTGGCCTATTCCCTGGACCTGCGCCGCTGCGGTCACCGGTCCATCTTCCACTTCATTTGGGGATCGAGAATGGACCGGGTCCGCAGGGACACCATGTACAAAGACCTGGAAAATGGGGGAAAGGATGTACCGAACGCCACCCTCGCCCTGATGGCTATCTTTGTGTGTGGCTGCATCAAGCTCTGGGTAAATCCTCAGTACGCAAACACCAAGTGTCCTTACTTACTGAGGTTCTACCTGTCCCCGGTGTTGCGAAGGATGGGCCTGGCCTTGTTGCCGTGGAACGCTCTGAGTAATTGGACCGTCGCATACCACCTGTCCTTTGTGGAGAAGTTTATGAAAGGAGACACCTTTTGACCACAAGGCTGTCAGGTAGTGGTCAGCACGTAGGATCCTCGAGACCCTTCGGGAAAAGGAGAGGGTGGATCCTGTCGTGTGGTTCCCCTCGAAGACTCCCAAAATCGTTTGGCAGAATGCCTCATCGCCAGAACTTTCAAACAAGCACAAGGACATTACTTGGCTGGCAGTGAGAGGGGCTCTTCCAGTGAGATCCTTTGTGCACACCTGGAATCTCTGCGCCACCCCATGCTGCCCTTGAGGCGGATGTTGGGGTGATGAGACTGTCAATCACCTCCTTCTCCCTGCTCTACGGGCTGTTCCTGGGATGCACACCTAGACCAAAATCAGCTGCGCCTGGAGGACCATCAATGCGGTGAAAGATGCTCTTTGGTCTGCCCGCAACTTGCTGGTCTGCCAGCTGAAAGAACTGACCCCGACCGAGTGTTGCAGACTGGCCCACTCCAAGGTCCAGGACTACGTGCTGATAACGCGCTAAAGCTTGGGGCAGCCGCCGCCAAGGCGCGTTGGGGAAAGACCACCGTATGAAACCCCTCGTCCAGAATGGGAAAAAAAGGGACCTATCTGGTAACTGGGCCCAGCTGGCGCCGTCCCCAACTGGTCAGGGGGCTAACGGGGACTCTGTGGGGAGACGACTGCCTGGGTATTTTCTTTGCCTTGTATTTTTTTCTTCTTTGTTTTGTTTTTGCCTTTCGTTGGTGTCCGTACCCCCTGGGTAACCAGGAGCAGCTTGCATGACTGGGTCGGTGTATAAATGTTTTATTTTTTGTACTTTCTATGAATAAAGTATATTTTTTTCAAATAAAAACAAGTGATGAAACGTCTGAAAATGAACCTTACAGCTCAGTGAGCAAACTTGCATCCTCGATATTAGTTCTGGTGAAATGGAGTTTAGGTACAGTTTAGAAACAGCAAGGGACTGAAATTGACCGTGGTCCGTGTACACACACCCCAGTCAACTATCGTGGTAATTTTAGCAGAAGGCACTAAACAGGAAGTTGAAGACACCAGGAGAAAGGGGGAGCTCTAATTATGATGAATGGCCATTGACTTCAAGAGTCAGGTGACTTCAGTTGGCATAAAGGTTGGGCAAAGCGAATCAGTTATCATTCCAGACAGGAGGAATTTCTGACGTACTTTTTAAATTCATTCACGGGATGAGGGCATCACTGGCTAGGCTAACATTTATTACCCATTCCTAAATGACCAGAGAGCAGGGAAGAGTCAAACGCATTGCTGTGGGTCTGGAGTTACATGTAAGCAAGGAAGGCAGTTCACTTCCCTTAACTGATAACGGTTCGTATTGAATTTAAATTCCGCCGTCTGCTGCAACGGGATTCAAACACAAGCTCCCAAAATACTATCTGGGTTTCTGGATTAAGTGTCCAATGATGACGACCTCAGGCCATTCTCTTCCCCAATGAAGTGTGTGCAGTGCGGGTTTCTGGATCAACACTTTGAGGAACCAACAAGCAAAACTGAAGTTTGGGGTGGGAAGACTGTGCTCATGCCCCCTCGGGGAAGTGAACCTCATTTTCACCCACAGAAGGAAACTGACAAGGACACCTTCCACCGAGAGTGCCAGAGGCTTTCGGAGAGAGCAACCTCCAGAAAGCAGAATGTCACTCACTTGGCTCTATTGTCCCATTCCAGACTCCAAAACTAGAACCTGTTTACAGCAACAAATGGAAGGATTTGACGGATGCCCTGGGTTTGTGCTCCTCCCCCATTGCTCACCTACAGTTTTCCTGCTTCACCTTGTACTTCCAGCCAAACATCACTGATGTCAGCTGCTTCCTGCCATTCCAAATGCTCCTCCTCAAGTGGAAGGACAAACAGCAATGTGGAAATTCAAACACATTTCCGGCCTGTGGAGGAAATGATACTGTTATAATTTCAGATAATTTTTAAAGGGCTCTTTTTGCCCTTTGAAGCAGGGGATGTACAAACACTATCACAGGCTCGAACTCACAACCACTGGTTTATGAGGCCAGTGCTCTGACCACTGAGCTGTGGGGCCAGGCACAAGACATGGAAAGAGGGTCTCATGTATTGGAAATAACAAAAGAATAGATAACTGGAGACTATTATATATCAAGACGTAACAAAACCGAAACAGAGCAGAGGGGCATCATGTGCAGAAGGTTGGGAGAATGCAAGGCCGAATCAGACAGTGTCCTGAGTGCCATAAACTGATCTTTCCTGCTGGTCCAGAGATTACTATTCAGTGCCTTCACTGTCGTAGCCCGTTCATGGTTATCATTTAAAATAATAAATCTGAAATATTGACTGATCTTGAGAAGCAGAATTATGTCATTGATCAGTCAAAATCAATTCACTCCATGTTACAGTTCCACATCAGCAATGCCAGCTGAAACTGCCTGATGTGCAATCAGTTTAAAACAAGAATAGAGGGGAGGTCAGGAAAAGTGAAGGGCAATGGTAGTTTGTGAGAGTTGGCTGGAGGCCAAGTGGAGTCAGGTTCAATGTGGGTGCTGAAGACCAGTCTTCACTGTTACCGTGTTATACAGATCACATTGGATCAATCACACAAGGACCCTCCTTTGTGTGTTGTCCTTTGCACATCACAACTCGGGTCAGTGCCTCGAGGGGCTCGGATACTTTTAATGTGGCAACTAACTCAGGTCAGTTTTGCACAAACTAAGCTGTGTCGGGACACTATTTAAACGGACCACCACTCATTGCAATGACCCAGAACTATGCAGAAAGAGGAAGAACACCAATACAAAATCTTCGCTTTGAATGGATATCCCTGCAATTTCATCCGCAGGTGCTGACTAAACAGCAACACGAAGAGGACACATTATGCCCTAACACACTGGACACACTGCCATACATCAAGAACATATCAGAACTGACAACTCCTATGAGCACTAGGAGTTACGGTAGCACACAAGCCCAAAGCCATGCTACGACAAACATTCTCAAGGATTAAAGACCCCATACCCACGACATGCAGAACTGACATTGTTTACAAAATACCGCGCAACGATTACCGCGAACATTATATCAGACAGACAGGAAGGAAACTAGCCATCAGTGTACATGAACATCAGCTGGCAGCAAAATGACATGACAAACTTTCCCTAATATCAGTACACCCGGATAATGAAGGCCATCAGTTTAACTGGGACAACATAACCATAGTATTGCAAACCAAACACAGACACACATGGGAATTCCTAGAGGCATGGTTCTCAATCCATAATGCAGTCAGCAAACATATAGAATTGGACCCCATATGTTACCCATACAGAACAGAATGCACAATGACAGAAGTCGCCGGAACGGACCAGGCAGTATAAATTCCAAGTGGAGGAGGACAACATCACTTCATCGGAAGTCTCACCCATGACGTTACCTCGCATGGTGACGAAAAGTCTAAACGAAAACAAGCTCACAACTTTACTTGTTAACTTTACTGTTTTATGTGTGGCTCAAAGTCAGTCTTTGTGATATTATACACACACTGTTCTACCTGCTTATCCCGCTGTACACAAGGTTTCCCAACAAAAGGCAGCTTTATGTGGAACATAAGCAGTTTCTCCTGACAATGGGCACCGTTGCCATGAGCTGGGATATGAAATAGACTGTGAGCTGAAGTAGCCCCACACTCATGTTACTCATTTACCTTTCACTTTCAATTTTCAATTTCCAACACCCAGCGATCCATTCACTTCAGCTGCTGGGAACCTGACAAGAACAGCGTTGGGCAGACATTCCTCTTCGGGAGATTCTGTCAATTTGCAAGGGTAGAAAAGCTGTCAACTTTACTCGAGTGAGACAGGATACAATATTCCAATCCAAATTCCGACGCAGTATCAATGACACCACTGGCTCCACATGTCTTGCTGCAGCTTTCATCCCGTAGATTGTGATGTAATCAGGGATACTGGCAGAAAAACCATTTGCAAGGTGAATATCCAATAAAATAATCACCGTCACTGCTGCACTTCAATGTTCTCCCCTTTGTGAAGCAGTGAATGTCACTGGCAAACGAAACACATTAGCCCTCACATGCCTGCTTCACTATCCCGTGTTTCTTTGCCACCTGTTTCTCTGCTGGAACTTGCCATTGTTTTATTCACAGTCATTGCAAAATTCTGCCTCACATATCTTTTTTTATTACATAATCTCCTCGCAACTTAAAAACATCCCCCCAGTCTTGAAATCTCCCACCCTTGGGAAATGATGACCATAATTCATACTATCTACATGTCTCATTATTTTATGAACTTCTAACAGGCCGCCTCTCAACCTCCTAAGCACCAGCGAGAAAAGTCAAAGTCTATCCAACCTTTCTTTATAAATCAAACCTTCCATACCAGGCAATATCCTGGTAAACCTCTTCTTAACACTCGCCAGCTTCATAATATGCCTCCTGTAATTGTGCGACAGAAACCGCGCACTGTATTCCAGAAGAGGTCTCATCAACATCCTGTGCAACCTCAATATGACTTCCCAACTCCTAAACTGAAACGATCGAGCAATGAAGGCTGGCGTGCCAAAAGCATGTTTAACGACTGTCTAAATGTGATGTAAACTTCAAATAATCATATACCTGGATCCCCTAGGTCCATGAGTAGACACCTTAACAGTGAGACAAAGTCTGTGGGAGGATGGGGAATAGTTTTGAATTTCTTTGACCTCACATCTAAAGAAATTATTTGTACACATGCAGCCGAATAAGATCAACAATTCATTCTTCGTGAAGAACTATAAATGAACCTGAACATTTTTCCATTAAAAAGTTAGACCCTCTCGAGTCAGAAGAAAGACGTCGCTGTTCTGTTTCTGAGCTTATGTTATCCAACGAGTTCTGTACCATGTCATTCATTCACCATATCCTGATACATGAACTTTGGATCACTCTCCAAAGGTATCAGTAACTATTGCCAATCCTCAGTTACATCTGGATAATTTGATGTTTGACCTTTCTGAACCAGTGCAGGTCATGTGGTGAAGTCGCACTTGCAATGATATTAGGTAAGGAGTTCCCAAATGATCATGAAGAATTAGTGATGTTTTCCAAAAGGACAATTTAAATGTTTTCACATTTTTGATTCAATTCAATGATCTGACATATTACACAAGATTGTCATAAAACAATATTTGATACCAGGCACTTATTAGGACAAGTGACCCAAAACTGGCCAAAGAAGTAGGTTTCAAGGAATATCCTGAACAAACAAAGGGCTTTGAATCCAGGGATGTTTAGGGAATAAATTCAAGAGCTTATGGCCTTGGAAGCTGAAAACATGAAAAAGGTGGGAGAGTTAAAACCAGAAATCTACTGGCGGTTGGAAGTCAGGGAGAACAAATGTCTTGAAGGAAAAACCAAAAGAACAGTAGATGCTTGAAAGTAGTAACACAAGCAGAAATTGATGAAAAACTCAGCTTATCTGGCAGTGCTTATGGAGAAAGAGCAGCATTATTGTTTTATGACCAGTAACCCTTCTTCAGATATACCTCAGAGGGTTTTGCAGCTGGAGGGACTATCAAACGAAGGAGATATAATGACAAAATTTCTAAATAAGGATATGAATTTCAATACCTTGGTGCTTTGCCACCCAGAAAATGTGCATGTTAATGAGCACAGGATGGCAAAACTCGAAGATGCTGAAATGGGTGAGAGTAAACACATGGGCAGCAGATTTTTGGATCATCTCAAGATTTCAGGGAAGTCGTATTAAGAAGCCGGCCAGGAGTGTGTTTGGGGAGTTAAGTCGAGAGGTAACAAAGGAATGGATGAGAGTTTCAGCAGCAAATGAACTAAGATGCTGTTGAGGTTGAAATTGTATGTGGCCTTTGTGATAATGGGCGGGGTGTGAGTAATGTGGTTGGAAGCTCACCTTGGGGTGAAATATTGCACCATGACTGTGAGCAGTGTGTTACCAGCCAGTTACCAGGGGCAGGGATGGAGTCAGTGGTGACGGAGTGGAGTTTGGCTGCCAGCCTGGATTGATATTTAGCATTTTCTATTTAAATGTGATCTATACCCCTTTTCAAACAGGAACAGACTTGGCAGCAGAACTAATTTGTGAACCAACTGTCGGCTTTATTGAGACAAAGTGTGGAGTTTATCTGTTATGAAGTAAACTACAGTGACAAACTCAGACAGCTATTTCCAGGTCCACTGTACCAGGTGTGGCTTCCTCTACATTGGGGAAACCAAGCGGAGGCTTGGAGACCGCTTTGCAGAACACCTCCGTTCAGTTCGCAACAAACAACTGCACCTCCCAGTTGCAAACCATTTCCACTCCCCCTCCCATTCTTTAGATGACATGTCCATCATGGGCCTCCTGCAGTGCCACAATGATGCCACCCGAAGGTTGCAGGAACAGCAACTCATATTCCGCCTGGGAACCCTGCAGCCTAATGGTATCAATGTGGACTTCACCAGCTTCAAAATCTGCCGTTCCCCCACCGCATCCCAAAACCAGCCCAGTTCGTCCCCTCCCCCCACTGCACCACACAACCAGCCCAGCTCTTCCCCCCCACCCACTGCATCCCAAAACCAGTCCAACCTGTCTCTGCCTCCCTAACCGGTTCTTCCTCTCACCCATCCCTTCCTCCCACCCCAAGCTGCACCCCCATCTACCTAC
Source organism: Stegostoma tigrinum (assembly GCF_030684315.1). Lineage (NCBI taxonomy): Eukaryota > Metazoa > Chordata > Chondrichthyes > Orectolobiformes > Stegostomatidae > Stegostoma > Stegostoma tigrinum. The sequence continues at coordinate 486,850 of NW_026728103.1, forward strand.
TAACCTCATCCCACCTCCTTGACCTGTCCGTCTTCCCTGGACTGACCTATCCCCTCCCTACCTCCCCACCTATACTCCCTCCACCTATCTTCTTTACTCTCCATCTTCGGTCCGCCTCCCCCTCTCTCCCTATTTATTCCAGTTCCCTCTACCCATCCCCCTCTCTGATGAAGGGTCTAGGCCCGAAACGTCAGCTTTTGTGCTCCTGAGATGCTGCTTGGCCTGCTGTGTTCATCCAGCCTCACATTTTATTATCTCTATTTACAGTTGAATGTGGATTATACTGCTTATGCCAATAACTAGGCAGTAGAGCAGTGATACAACTTATTGGAGTTTTTGCAGCCTCGGCCTTCAAACTTTTTCTTCTGTCATGGACTTTTATCTTCTGATTCTCGTTGCTTTCCATTACACAGACCTTTCTTGAGAATCTCGTTTCTGCTTGTTCTTTTTTGATTAACCTCCCTCTCTGCCCAATCACGGTTCATATGAACAACACTCACCTCACTTAACCACGTGGTGTTCTTCATATTCATAATTATTCTCTTTACATCTTACCTGAGGACTGCTATACCTGTATTTATCACCCTTATTTCACTGCTATTTCTCTATTCGCTGCCAGAGCGGTATCAAGAGCTATCTTTAGCTTTGAGCTGCAGGAAGCCTTTTCAATCGCGACTTATTAAAAATAAACAAAAGAACTGGGATGTTATAAATCAGGAACAAAAACAAAGTTGCTGGAAAAGCTCAGCAGGTCTGGCAGCATCTGTGAAGGTAAAAAGACAGAGTTAACGTTTCGGGTGCAGTGCCCCTCCCTCAGAGCGACTTATTAAAACCCCAGGATCGCTAATGTAACAATCTTTCTCATCCAGTTCTCAGTCTCATTTGTCTCAAAATGCAACATTGTGATGACCATCATTAGCTTCTCACAATGACAACATGAAGCACTGCGCATGCTCCAGATCACAATGGCATCTGGGTGATTGATGTCAGCGATGGGCCAATAGGGCTGCCGTGCATGACTGGCGGATGTCGCTGCCATTCTAACCAATCAGAATGAGGAGGGGGGGGCGGGATCGGTGAAAACCACATGATCATTCACGAGAGCAGCGCAGAGTTGCTCAGATAATTTGAACCACAGATGCTGGAGAATCCGAGATAACATGGTGTAGAGCTGGATGAACACAGCAGGTCAAGCAGCATCAGAGGAGCAGGAAAGCTGACGTTTTGGGCCTAGATCCTTCGCTGAGTCCAAGATTTGTGCAATTGAGGTAAGAGCAGGACACAGTAAAGAAAGCAAATCGGCAGAAAGCGGGAGGGAAGTGATATTCGTATGGGTTTGGAAGTTGTACAAAGACTTAGTGCACGTTGGAAAACACACACATTTAAAACTCCCAGACTCATGTTTGCAGAAAACAAATCAATGCCTCAGATGGCGATAGGCCTGTGTGACCGTCACCATCTTTATTGGGGGCAATGATCCGCGGGGCGTATGTGCGGCAGCTTTGAAACTTTAAAAGGGCCGAGGTGAAGCTGGGCGCATGCGCGGCCGCCTCTGGCTGAAAGTGAGAGAACAAGGTGTGGGGCTGGAGGAACACAGCAGGACAGGCAGCATCAGAGGGGCAGGAAAGCTGGCATTTTCGGGCCTAGACCCTTCAGAAATGGGGAAGGGGCAGGGGATACTGAAATAAACAGGGAGACAGGTGGAGAGGAGACAGACAAGTTAAAGAGGTGGGGATGGAGCAGGTAAAGGTGAATGTAGGTGGGGATAGGTCAGTCTCGGGAGGAGGGGATAGGTGAGAGGAAGAACATGTTAGGGAGGCGGGGATGAGCAGTTGTTTATTGCGAACTGAGCGTAGATATTCTGTAAAGTGATCCCTAAGCCTCTGCTTGGTTTCCCTGATGTAGAGGAGGCCACAACGGGTACAGCAGATGCAGTACAGCACATTAGCACCTGCATTCCCCACACAGATGGCCTAAAAGCCCTATACTATTTCCTGTCCTGCAGGTCTGACTAGTTCCCCTCCACTGACCCCCTTATGCGCTTAGGTGAACTCATCCTCACCCTCAACAATTTCTCTATCAACTCCTCCCACCTCCTACAGACAAAGAGGGTGGCCATGGGTATCCGCATGGGCCCAAGCTATGCCTGCCTCTTTGTCGGAACAATCCCTCTTCCGTACATACACTGGCCCTGAACCCCACCTCTTCTTCCGGTACATGGATGACTGTATTGGCGCTGCCTCGTACTCCCATGAGGAGCTCGAACAGTTCATCCACTTCACCAACACCTACCACCCCAACATTAAGCTCACCTGGGCATCTCTTAACACCTTTCTCACCTTCCTGGACCTCTGTTTCCATCTTGGGCAACCGTCTGGAAACCAATATCCATTTCATGCCCACCGACTCTCTCAGCTACCTAGAATACACCTCCTCCCACCCACCGCCCTAAAAAAATGCCATCTACTATTCCCAATTCATTCACTTCTGCCGAATCTGCTCCCAGGATTCCACTCCCGTACATCTGATGTCCTTCCTTTTCAAGGACCGCAACGCTGCCCCCCTCCCCCCCGCAGTGATCGAGAATGCCCTTGACCGTGTCTCCCGCATTTTTCCACAACTCCTCCCTCGCGCACCGTCCCTGCAATAACAACCGAAAAAGAATCTCCCTCATCCTCACGTACCACCCCACCAATCACCGGATCCAACGCATCATCCTCTGACATTTCCGCAATCAGGAATCCGACCCCAACACCAAAGACATTTTCCCCTCCCCACCCTTGCCTGTTTTCCGGAGGGACCACTCTATCCGTGACTCCTGTGGCTCCACACTCCCCTCCAGCCCCACCACACCTGGCACTCTTCCCTGCAACCGCAGAAAGTGCTACACTTGCCCCCACACCACCTCCCTCACCCCCATCCCAGGCCCTAAGAAAACTTTCTACATCAAGCAGATGTTCACCTGCACATCTGCTAATGTGGTATACTGCATCCCCTGTACCCGTTGTGGCCTCCTCTACATTGGGGAAACCAAGCGGAGGCTTGGGGACTGCTTTGCAGAACACCTACACTCGGTTCACAATAAACAACTGCACCTCCCAGTCGTGAACCATTTCAACTCCCCGTCCCATTCCTCAGACGAAATGCCCATCCTGGGCCACCTGCAGTGCCACAACGATGCCACCCAAGGGTTGCAGAAACAGCAACTCGTATTCTGCCTGGCAACCCTGCAGCCCAATGGTGTCAATGTGGATTTCACAAGCTTCAAAATCTTCCCTCCCCCAACTGCATCCCAAAACTTGCCCAGGTTGTCCCTGCCTCTCTAACCTGTTCTTCCTTTCTCCTATCCCCTCCTCCCACCTCAAGCTGCACCCCCATTTACTGCCTACTAACCTCATCCCACCCCCCTGACCTGTCTGTCCTCCCTAAACTGACCTATCACCTCACTACCTCCCCACCTATACTCACCTTTACCTGCTCCATGCTGGCATCTTTGACTTGTCCGTCTCCTCTCCACATATCTTCTCTCTCCATCTTCGATCTGTCTCCCTATTTAGTTCACAACCCAATTATCTCAGGATTTTGAACGTTGAAGAAGAAAGCAGCACTCACACTTTGGACAAATGCAAATGGTTTGTGTGTAAAAGAGTCTGAAGATTCATCTGAAATGTTCTAACACCATCGCAGTGACACTTGGGAGACACTGTGGAAATGGGCAGATTGCAAGAAGGAATTTCTTCATCCATCCCAGCTGGAAACTGACCACCAGAGTCACACTGGAGAGAAACCATTCACCCGCTCTGATTGTGGTATGGGATTCACTCAGTCATCTAACCTGTTTAAACACCAGGGAGTTCACACTGGAGAGAAACCATTCACTTGCTTGGAATGTGGGAAAGCATTCACTCAGACAACTCACCTACTGATACACCAGCAAATTCGCACTGGAGAGAGACCATTGGCCTGTTCTGTGTGTGGGAAAGTTTTTCTGACTCGAATTCCCCTCTGACACACCAGCGATTTCACTCTGGGGAGAGACCATTCGTGAGCTCTGAGTGTGGGAAAGCATTCACTCAGTCATCCAAACTGTCACAAAGAACCACAGTTAAAGGATTTTGCTATCACGCTCACGATCAAATGAACCATAGTTTTTGGCTGTTTGTACTGATGTTACTAATCTCTGCTCAATTAAAGGTGCTGATGTTGTGAATAAAATGTTAATAACAGTTGTATATTTGTCAGGTGGAGCTTGGAAATAGTCACGTCACGACACATTCACACTGACTAAAGACTATCCACCAGCACAGTGTGTGAAAAGGGATTTCCTGGTTCATCAGGACTGGTTAACTAGCAGCAAATTTGAGTAACTTTTTTTAAATTCTGCTGTTAGCTGTTTCCAAACCAGGTATTTTTGGGCTTGTTTCTGGAGATCGTAGAATCCCTCCAGAGTGGAAGCAGATGACTTGGCCCATCAAGTCCACACTGAACCTATGAAAAGTGTCTTACCCAGACCCTGTCTGCGCTGGTTTCCTCCCACAGTCCATAAATGTGCAAATTAGGTCGATTGACGATGCTAAATTACCCTTAGTGTCTTGTGTGCAAAATGCAAGGACAGTGTGAGACTGGATGGGATGCTCTTTGGAGGATTTGTATGGACTCAATGGACTGAATGGCCATCTTCCACACTGTAGGAATCCTATGATGATCTTGATGGCCCTTTATTTATTAGTTATGTCTGCACACCTTTTACAATTACGGATCCTATTGCTCTCCACAGACACGTTTCGACTTTTAATAGGTATTTGTTGATTTGTAAACAATCGTAATGTTTCCTTTTGATTTTTGCCCACAAAATGAAAGTTTTAAGTCTAAACAAAAGATTGGGAGGAGTCCAGTACTATATCCCCGATTGCATTTTCCCAATCGGCTATGAAACCTGGTGTCCATTGTGACTCTGTTCGCGGGGGGCGGGGAATGCAGTCTCTTCAGATCTTTACCTGATGTCCATGGCAGTGATGGATTTCATGATGAATACGTATGCGCTAGATATCATACAATGTCTTGGTTTATTTTCTATTTAGTCTGCTGTACTTTACTCCATAGAGACCGAGATAATGGTCTGGGGACCTAGGTTTGAATCCCACCATTCCAGATGGTGGAATTTGAGTTTGAAAAAAAAATCTGGAAATAAGAATCTAATGATGACCGTGAATCCATTGTCATTGTTGGAAAAACCTATGTCCATTAGGGAAGGAAACTGCCATTCTTATCCAGTAATATCAAGATCCCATGAATGATTTTTTTAAAAAAAATTTTTTAAAAATCTCCCACAAATACATTTATCTCTGTCTTAATTTATTTGACAACCGACAGTTCAAACTGGTTGATGGCTACTTTCACTTTTGATCAAGTTGTGGCCATTTCATGGTTGAAACAAAAAAAAGAGCATGAATAACCACAGTTGCTCTCGTAGGAACAATGCATGCTCTGCCATGTTTGAAAAAAAAGCCTCATCTCACTTATGAGCCAGATATCAAAGCTGACCAGATCCTGATGCTGTGGACCGTGAAAGTGAAATTCTTCACCGTCTTATCCACTTGTGTTGCTATTTCAGGGAGCTATGAAACTCCCAATCTCCTGAAAACCTTTGAGAATTTCATCAAACTGACCCCCAATGGCAAGAATGGAGAGGGTCAGCTTGGATTGATGATCATAATTCAGGCTCAACCAATCTCCTGGAGCATTTTGAGAATGTAATTAGTAGTGAGTGTGGCCACCTCTCTGTACTATAGTGATACAGATCCTCTGATCGTGCTTGCCCCACATGGCTGATATTGAGTAATTTCTTGGACATGCTGTGTCAGGATCTCCTGACTTAATCCTGTCTCCCTTGCCCTGACTGAGAACTTTCCCTGAGACTTTGTGACGCGACTATTTGGTCGAAACATATGTTTGTTGCCACAGCTGCTGACAAATCCTTGACTGACTGCTGGTAATAACAGTGCTAAGCTGCCTGGCTTATGCCTGTGATAAACAACCAGGCAAGACAGGAGTACTGTGAAACATTAAGTTCTAGTTGAGACATCAAAGTGCAAAAATGCCAGAGAAAGGCAGAGATATTGTGGCAGAACATGTCTCAGGTGCTGAAAAGCTTGCAGAGTTCTTTCAGAAAGCATGTACTTTGCAGACAGGCAATTCTGCATCTTGATGTAGCATTTTTATCTAACTTCTGGCTCATTTTGCTACATTTGCAAATATCTCATGAGTTAGACATGAGTTGGGAAGCATGGACTGGGAGCAGTTGTTCCACGGTAAGGGAACTATAGACATGTGGAGACTGTTTAAGGAACAGTTGTTGGGAGTGATGAGTAAATATGTCCCTCTGAGACAGGCAAGAAGGGGTAAGATAAAGGAACCTTGGATGACGAGAGCGGTGGAGCTTCTTGTGAAAAGGAAGAAGGTAGCTTACATAAGGTGGAGGAAGCTAGGGTCAAGTTCAGCTAGAGAGGATTACATGCAGGCAAGGAAGGAGCTCAAAAATGGTCTGAGGAGAGCCAGGAGGGGGCACGAGAAAGGCTTGGCGGAAGGAATCCGGGAAAACACAAAGGCATTTTACACTTACGTGAGGAATAAGAGAATGATCAAAGAAAGAGTAGGGCCGATCAGGGATAGCATAGGGAACTATGATAACATAGGGAACATCCTTCAATTCCCTCGTCCAAGTCATTAATAAAAATTACAAACAGTAGAGGCCCAAGGACAGAGCCCTGTGGAACTCCACTCACCACTGACTTCCAGGCAGAATATTTTCCTTCTACTACCACTCGCTGTCTTCTGTTGGCCAGCCAATTCTGTATCCAAGCAGCTAAGTTCCCCTGTATCCCATTCCTCCTGACCTTCTGAATGAGCCTACCATGGGGAACCTTATCAAATGCCTTACTGAAGTCCATATACACCACATCCACAGCTCGACCCTCATCAACCTTTCTAGTCACATCCTCAAAAAACTCGATAAGGTTTGTAAGGCATGACCTACCCCTCACAAAGCCGTGTTGACTGTATTTGATCAAGCCATGCTCTTCCAGATGGTCATAAATCCTATCCCTCAGAATCCTTTCTAACACCTTGCAGACGACAGACGTGAGACTTACCGGTCTATAATTGCCGGGGATTTCCCTATTTCCTTTCTTGAAGAGAGGAATTACATTTGCCTCTCTCCAGTCCTCAGGTACGACTCCAGTGGAGAGCGAGGATGCAAAGATCTTCGCAAGTGGCGAAGCAATTGCATTTCTCGCTTCCCAAAGCAGCCGAGGACAAATCTGATCCGGGCCTGGCGACTTGTCAATCTTAATGTTTGACAAAATTTTCAGCACATCAGCTTCGTCTATCTCTATCCATTCCAGCATGCACACCTGCTCTTCAAAGGTTTCATTCACTACAAAGTTGGTTTCTTTCCTAAAGACAGAAGCAAAAAACTCATTTAGGGCTTCCCCTACCTCCTCAGACTCCACACACAAGTTCCCTATGCTATCCCTGATCGGCCCTACTCTTTCTTTGATCATTCTCTTATTCCTCACGTAAGTGTAAAATGCCTTTGTGTTTTCCCGGATTCCTTCTGCCAAGCCTTTCTCGTGCCCCCTCCTGGCTCTCCTCAGACCATTTTTGAGCTTCTTCCTTGCCTGCATGTAATCCTCTCTGGCTGAACTTGACCCTAGCTTCCTCCACCTTATGTAAGCTACCTTCTTCCTTTTCACTAGAAGCTCCACCGCTCTCGTCATCCAAGGTTCCTTTATCTTACCCCTTCTTGCCTGTCTCAGAGGGACATATTTACTCATCACTCCCAACAACTGTTCCTTAACCGTCTCCACATGTCTATAGTTCCCTTACCATGGAACAACTGCTCCCAGTCCATGCTTCCTAACTCATGTCTAATCGCATCATAGTTTCCTCTTCCCCAATTAAATATCCTCCCATTCTGCCTAATCCTCTCCTTCTCCATAGCTATGTAGAATGTGAGGCAGTTATGGTCACTATCACCAAAATGCTCTCCCACCACAAGATCCGACACCTGCCCCGGCTCGTTTCCGAGCACCAAGTCTAGAATGGCCTCTCCCCTCGTCGGCCTGTCAACGTACTGCGTTAGGAAACCCTCCTGAACACACCTTACAAAAACAGCTCCATTCAAATCTTCTGCTCGAAGGAGGTTCCAATCAATATTAGGAAAGTTAAAGTCACCCATTACAACAACCCTACTGCGTGCACACTTTTCCAAAATCTGTCGACCTATGCTTTCTTCAATCTCCCTGCTGCTATTGGGGGGCCTGTAGTAAACCCCTAACGAGGTGACTACTCCCTTGCTGTTCCTAATTTCCACCCATACTGACTCAGTAGGCAGATCTTCCTCGACAAAGGAAGCTTCTGTAGCTGTGATACCCTCTCTGATTAGTAGTGCTACACCCCCTCCTCTTTTCCCCCCTCCCTATTCTTTTTAAATGTTCTAAACCCTGGAAGATCCAGCAACCATTCCTGCCCATGAGAAACCCATGTCTCTGTTATGGCCACAACATCATAGCACCAGGTACCAGGGTCAGCAAGTTTGCAGATGACACAACGGTCGGAGGTGTCGTTGACAGTGTAGAGGGCTGTTGTAGGCTGCAGCGGGACATTGACAGGATGCAGAGATGGGCTGAGAGGTGGCAGATGGAGTTCAACCTGGATAAATGCGAGGTGATGCATTTTGGAAGGTCAAATTTGAAAGGATAGGATTCTTGGTAGTGTGGAGGAACAGAGGGATCTTGGTGTGCAGATACATAGATCCCTTAAAATGGCCACCCAAGTGGACAGGGTTGTTAAGAAAGCATATGGTGTTTTGGCTTTCATGAACAGGGGGATTGAGTTTAAGAGTCGTGAGATCTTGTTGCAGCTCTATAAAACTTTGGTTAGACCGCACTTGGAATACTGCGTCCAGTTCTGGGCGCCCTATTATAGGAAAGATGTGGATGCTTTGGAGAGGGTTCAGAGGAGGTTTACCAGGATTCTGCCTGGACTGGAGGGCTTATCTTATGAAGAGAGGTTGACTGAGCTCGGTCTCTTTTCATTGGAGAAAAGGAGGAGGAGAGGGGACCTAATTGAGGTATACAAGATAATGAGAGGCATAGATAGAGTTGATAGCCAGAGACTATTTCCCAGTGCAGAAATGGCTAGCATGAGGGGTCATAGTTTTAAGCTGGTTGGTGGAAAGTATAGAGGGGATGTCAGAGGCAGGTTCTTTACGCAGAGAGTTGTGAGAGCATGGAATGCGTTGCCAGCAGCAGTTGTGGAAGCAAGGTCATTGGGGTCATTTAAGAGACTGCTGGACATGCATATGGTCACAGAAATTTGAGGGTGCATACATGAGGATCAATGGTCGGCACAACATTGTGGGCTGAAGGGCCTGTTCTGTGCTGTACTGTTCTATGTTCTATGTTCTATGTTCTATCTCCTGGTCTGGCTAATGTGAGAATTGGCTTGGTCATTTGCAGTTGTATCCCATGTTCGTGAATTGGTAATCTGATTAAACTCACAGGCCTTGACTTGAGAAAAATAAAGCACATATTTGATTGGTTGCTGTTGCACTCAAATGAAAAACGTGCAGTGTATATGCCATATCTTTTCCTAGCTCACAGTGTTTCCAAAATCTCTAGTTCAATACATCCCAAGTCGTCACCATCAAAGTCAAAACTAGTGAATACTTCGATCGCTTCATCTTTTGTTTTTTTTTTCTGAAATGCTATTTGTAATGAGGTAGTATTGGCAGGCAATTTTCTTTTACTTCTGTTGCCATGTGTGAATATTCAGGGATGGTGTTGGTGGGAAGATGCGACATGCACCACAGATGAGGCACGAACATTAGAACAAGTGCTGAGCATGCAGAAAAGGAGAGATTAACGGTTACCTTGGAAAAAGCATATTTGGAGAAAGTTGGGTGAGAGTGCTGAGAGAAAGCACTTTGGCGGCATGGTGGCTCAGTATTTAGCACTGCGGCCTCACAGCACCAGGACACGTGTTTGATTCCAGCCTTTGGTGACTGCCTGTGTGGAGTTTGCACATTCTCTCTGTGTCTGTGTGGGTTTCCTCAGAGTGCTCTCACAGTCCAAAGATGTGCAGGCTAGGTAGATTAGCCATGTTAAATTGCCTGTTGTGTTAAGGGAGAGTTTGATTAGGTGGGGTGTAGGTCTGGCTGGGATACTCTGAGGTTTGATGTGGACTTGTTGGGCTAAGGGCTGTTATGGTTCCAGAGTGCTGATCTGCTGGAGATTACAAGGTCCAGAGCTGGATGAACACAGCAGGCCAAACAGCAAAGGAGCAGGAAGTCCGATGCCTCAGGCCTAGACACCCTTCTTCAGTTTTTGATAAGGCTGTTTTTAAAATTGGTTTAACGAGACTGCACCATTCCTAGGAACACTGCAATACCAGGATGATGCATGGAGAGGACAGAGCAAGCTGCTGTTCTTAAAAATCGGTTTAATATAGGGTCCTTAAGTAAAGAACATATCAGATATTAAAAGCTGATAAGAACATTTTTTTTAATTTGAAAAAATATACTTTATTCATAAGATGTATAAAAAAACACATTCATACACCTACCCAGTCATGCAAGCTGCTCTGGGTTACCCAGGGCATACGTACACCAACTAAAGGGAAAAAAAAAACAAAACATCGAAGAAAAAAATCAAAGCAAAGAAAATACACCGGCAGTCTTCACCCCGCACAGTCCCTGTTGGCCCCCTGACCAGTTGGGGAAGGCGCCAGCTGGACCCAGTTACCAGATAGGGCCCTTTTTTTCTATTCTGGATGAGGGGTTTCATACGGTGGTCTTTCCCCACCATGCCTTGGCGGCGGCTGCCCCAAGCTTTAGCGCGTCACTCAGCACATAGTCCTGGACCTTGGAGTGCGCCAGTCTGTAACATTCGGTCGGGGTCAGTTCTTTCAGCTGACAGACCAGCAAGTTGCGGGCAGGTCAAAGAGCGTCTTTCACCGCATTGATGGTCCTCCAGGCACAGTTGATGTTGGTCTCGGTGTGCATCCCGGGAAACAGCCCATAGAGCATGGAGTCCCGCGTCACGAATCTACTCGGGATGAACCTCGACAAAGACCACTGCATCCCCCTCCAGACCTCCTGTGCATAGGCACTGTCCAGAAGGAGGTGATAGACAGTCTCGTTCCCGCTCATGCAGCCGCCTCGAGGGCAGCGTGCAGTGGCACAGAGATTCGGGGCGTGCATGAAGGATCTCACTGGCAGAGCCCCTGTCACTACCAGCCAAGCAATGTCTTTGTGCTCGTTTGAAAGTTCTGGCGATGAGGCATTCTGCCAAATAACTTTGGCAGTCTGCGCAGGGATACAACAGGACGCGATCCACCCTCTCTTTTTCCCAAAGCGTCTCGAGGATACTACGTGCTGACCACTGCCAGATGGCCTTGTGGTCGAAGGTGTTTCCTTTCAAAAATTTCTCCACAAACGACAGATGGTACAGGACGGTCCAACTACTCGGAGCGTTCTGCGGTAATGAGGCCAGGCCCATCCTTCACAACACAGGGGACAGGCAGAACCTCAGTCAGTAGTGACACTTGGTGTTTGCGTACTGAGGATCTACGCACAGCTTGATGCAGCCGCACACAAAGGTAGCCGTCAGGGCGAGGCTGGAGTTCGGTACATACTTTCTCCCCATTTTACAGGTCTTTGTACATGGTGTCCCTGTGGACCCGGTCCATCCTCCACCCCCAAATGAAGTGGAAGATGGCCCGGGTGACCACAGCGGCGCAGGTCCAGGAAATACGCCAGGGCTGCGCCACATACAACAGTACCGAAAGCCCCTCGCACCTGACAACCAGGTTCTTACCCGTGATGGAGAGGGACCAGAACGTCCACGTGCCCAGCTTCTGCTTCAGTTTGGTGATATGCTCCTCCCAATTCTGAGTGCATGTCCCAGCTCCAACAAACCAAACACCCAGCACCTTCAGGTAGTCTGTGCTGACGGTGAAGGGGATGAAGGAGCGGTTGTCCCAGTTCCCGAAGAATATGTCCTCGTTCTTACCCCTATTGGCTTGGGCCGCAGATGTCTGCTCACCGACGTCTACGCACACTCACCGACTGACGATCGGTGCAGAAGACGGCGACATGTTCCATGTACAGGAGGTCTTGACCTGAAGGCCTCCGCTGCCTGGGATAGTCACGCCCTTCAGGCTCACGTCCTTCCTGATGGATGCGGCAAAGGGCTCCACACAGCACACGAACAAGGCAGGAGAGAGCGGGCACCCCTGCTTGACTCCAGATCTGACGGGAGAACTGTCCGATTCCCACCCATTGATCGAGACTGTGCTAACGATGTTGGTGTAGAGCAGCCAGATCCAATTGCTGATGCCCTCCCCGAACCCCAATTTGGAGAGACCCTGTTGAAGGCCTTCTCCTGGTCCAGGCTGACGAGGCAGGTGTCCACCCGCCTGTCCTGCACGTAGGCGATCATACTGATGAACGCGAAACTCTCAGCGATCTTCCTGCCCGGCACAGCACAGTTTTTGTCAGGGTGATTCAGCAACTCCCAGACAGTCCTGACCCGGTTGGCTATGACCTTAGCCAGGATTTTGTAGTCCATGTTCAATAGTGAAATGGGACGCCAATGCGTAATTTCTTCCCTCTCTCCCTTCCTCTTGTAAATGACGGTGATGATGCCCTTCCTCATGGACTTGCACATTTCCCCTCTCTGAAGCGCACGATCGTACACCTCCAGCAGGTTCTGGCCGACCAGGTCCCACAGAGCGGAATACAGCTCGACCGGTAAGCCGTCGCTCCCAGGAGTCTTATTCCTCTCAAAGGACATGAGGGCTGTAGTCAGCTCGTCCAGGGATATCTGCCGGTCCAGCCACTCCCTCGTGCCGCCGCCTAAGACCTCCGTGATAGACGACAGGAGCAACTCGGAGGTCATGCTGGCCGCGGGCTTCGCATCATACAGTCTGGCATAGAAGGATCTGCTAATCCTCAAAATGTCAGGCTGAGACGACGTCACCGAGATGTCGTTCTCCTTCAGCCGGCTGAGCACAGAGCTCTTTGTGCACCTCCTGAAAGAAGAAACCCGAGCACATCTTGTCCTGCTCCACTGTGTGGACCCTGGACCGGAAGATTATCCTGGAGGCCTCCGTGGCAAAGGGGGAGGCTTGCTGGCCCCTCACCTTGCGGACGTCCTCCGTGACATCGACCCCCATTGACTGCAGAAGGAGCAGGTTCTGCGTCCTTTTCTGGAGTTGCGACAGCTTTCCCCGCCTTTCTCTCACCTTCCGAACACCCTTGAGCAAAAGTACCTCTTGATGTTCTCCTCCACCTTCTCCCACCAGTCACCCGGAGACTCAAAGAGGGGTTTCACGGTTCTCCAACCTGCATACTCCCTCTTAAGCTCCTCGACATACTCTGTGGTCAACAGAGTCGTGTTGATGTTCCACGTCCCCTTGCCAGTCTGCTGGTTGTCCTGTAAGTGACAGTCGGCCAGCAGGAGGCAGTGGTCAGAGAAGAACACCGGCTCGACGCCAGTGGACCTGACCGAGAACAAACAGGAAGTCTATCCTTGAGCAGATAGACCCATCTGGCTGCGACCAGGTGTATCACCGCTGCGCTCCGTCTGCAGGGGTGCTGAAGACGTCGAGCAACTTGGTGTCCTTCACCGTGTCCAGCAGGAATCTGGACGTGGCGTCCAATTTACTCTCCCCACCCACTGTCCCCACACTGGATCTTCCATCTGCATCGATGATGCAGTTGAAGTCTCCACCTAGAATGACTGGTCTAGGCATAGCCAGCAGGGTTGGAAGCCGCTGCAGGATGGCCAACCGCTCGCTGTGTACCACTGGGGCCCTCCAGCGTGCCTTCCTCCTTGGCTTCCGGACCGTTGTCCACTCCCCTGGGTCACCTGTAGCCTCCTCCATTGACTCTGGGTTGTCAGGGGGTGGGTGGGGGCAGTGGGGGAGAAAGCGGAGCGTGCAGGGGCGCTTTGCTGGCCTCGGTTCCATCCTGCGGGGCTGGTCCCTCCTGCACAGTAGGACAAAGGTCCTTGCATGGGCCTGGTGCCTGCCTCTCCTACAGGGGAGGGTGGGTGGGGGGGCTTGCCCCGCATTGCCGCTGCTAGTGACCTGGGCGTAGGTGGTCCCCCGCCACAGTCACGGCCTGCAGATGTAGCTCACTTTCCTACAAAGGTTGCAGACTTTTTCTTTTGTCAATCCTTTGCAAGGGGTCCATCCTCCTTGCAGTTCCATCAGATGGTGACTTTGCAGTCGGCCACCATGTGACCTGACCTACCACAGGCATGGCAGACTTTGGGTTGCCTTGCGTAGGTCAGGTAGTCCTTGCTCCCACCAATCGTGAAGCTGCCTGGTGGGTGTATGATGTTCCCGACCACGCCCGTCCTCAGCATCACCCTGGCCTGCCTCTTACTTGTCCAGATCCCAAAGGGGTCCAGGATGTTGGTTAGGTCCCCTTCCAAGGAAGGTCAGGACATCAGCTGCTGGCACATGCGGGTTGTACATGTGTACAGTCACCATACGGCTCCTCGGCACAGGCATCACAAACAGTGGGACAGCGGTCAATGCAGAGAGGGGGCCCCTCACATCCTTTCTCCTTGAAAACCTCCAGGAAGCGCTCACAAAGCTTGGTGTTCCTGATGGTTACATTGTAAAAACCTCCTCCAGGGAAATCCTGCAGGCAGTAAATGTCAGCAGCAGCAAACCCACAACAGTCCAAAATGACCCTCTTCACACAGAAGGCGCGGTCCACAGGTGCACCTTCATCCACCTTCTTCACAGAAACACAGATGGTGTTCCGGACCTCCTGACCCAGGGCACAAGCACTTGCCACAGCCATCCTTGCAGGTTTGCTGCTCCCCTGAACCAGCATTAGGCCTTAACCAGCATTAAGATCCACCAGTTGCAAGGGTGCACAATCAACCTGACATCTTCCTTCCACCTCCAATACTCGCTCTATCCTCTTCTCAGTCCACAATGATAAGAACAGGTATAAACACACCTTTTTTTTTAATTTGAAAGAAAATATACATTATTCATAAGATCTACAAAAAAAACATATTTGTACACCTACCCAGTCATGCAGGTTACCCAGGGGGTAGATACACCAACTAAAGGGAAAAAAAACAAACAAAGAAGAAAAAAAAACAAACAAAGAAGAAAAAAAGACAAAGAAAACACCCCAGCACAGTCCCCCTTGGCCCCCTGACCAGTTGGGGAAAGCACCAGCTGGATCCAGTTAACAAAGATAAACACACCCTCAATTTTAACCAAAGAAGGCCAAAAAGTAAAGACATTGTAATACTGGACTACCTTAGGTCCCAGTTACCTTCCATATTTTCCATCAGCCTGACTGAGTGCAAAGACTTGTAAGTCACTGCTGACAGTTTTTACTGTTGTTCCCGGACTCCTGGGTTTCCTAACCGGGGAAAACCGATAGTCGGTTTACACCAGTACTTTTTCAAGACCTTTTCTATAAAAATCTCTTTGCAATGAATGTAGATCATTGGAAATGTACCAATCAGATGAGGTGGGGCATGTCACTAACAAGCCTCATCAACCAGCTCCATGACTAGCGGATGGTCAGTGAGATTGCAGCAACAATCGGTACAGAACCGCACACTCAGAGAATGACCCAGCACAGAGGAAGGTGTTTCAGCGTGTCACTGTCTGCATCAGCTGTCTGTACAGGTAATTTCACCAGTCCCACCCATCATCGTCTTACCGATGCCCTGTAAATCTCTCATTGTTCAACTCTCTCCTGAGGGTCACGAATGATTCTGCCTCCAGTGCCCTCTCAGGCAGTGCGCAGCCAGCAGGAACCACTCGCTGATAACAGTGGGTCTATCTCCCTCGATATATATGACTTTTTGTTGCAAAAAAGGCAAATCACCACGGCCTCCCTCCAAACCCATCCCACTCCATGATCTGGGCTCATCCTTCCCCCCACTGCATCCCAAAACCAGCCCAGCCTGTCTCTGCCTCCCTAACCTGTTCTTCCTCTCACCCATCCCTTCCTCCTATCCCAAGCCGCACCTCCATTTCCTACCTACTAACCTTATCCCACTTCCTTGATCTGTCTGTCTTCCTGACCTATCCCCTCCCTACCTCCCCACCTAAACTCTCCTCTCCACCTATCTTCTTTTCTCTCCATCTTCGGTCCGCCTCCCCCTCTCTCCCTATTTATTCCAGATCCCTCAACCCATCCCCCTCTCTGATGAAGGGTCTAGGCCCGAAACGTCAGCTTTTTGTGCTCCTGAGATGCTGCTCGGCCTGTTGTGTTCATCCAGCTTCAGACTTTATTAGCTTGGATTCTCCAGCATCTGCAGTTCCCATTATCTCTGATTGCTGCAACTTGTCTATTCGAACCAGATATCCTAAATTATTTTAGTCCCATTTACCAGCATTGGGCCCGTATCCCTCTGTCCCTTTCCTGTTCATTTCCCAATCCTGATGCTGTTTAAGAGCTGTGACTGTACCACCTTCTCCATACATGCAGCATTCTCTACATGTAAAACTGTCCCTCAGGTCCCTTTTAAATCTTTCACCTCTCAACTTAAACCCATGCTCTCAGGTTTGGATTCCTTTCCCTGCAGGAAAGGTATTGCCAATTCACCCCATCCAAGCCCCTCGTGATTTTATAAACCTCTGTAAGGTCACGCCTCAGCCTATGACGTTCCAGGGAATCAGCCCCAGCCTATTCAGCCTCCTCTCCCTGTAGCTCAAACCATTCGATCCAAGCACCATCCTTGTAAATCTTTTTTTTTCTGAAACCTTTCAGTTTAACAACTTTCCTGTAGCAGGGATATTATAACTGAGTGCAGTATTCTAAAAGTGGCAATGTTCTGTACATCTGCATCATAATGCCCAAACTCCGATACTCAATACAATAAAAGCAAGTATGCCAAATGCCTTCTTCGCCACCCTGTCTAACTGTGAGTCCACTTTCAACGAACAATGCATCTGCACCCCAATGTCTCTGTTTGGTGACACTCCACAAAGTCTGACCATTAACTTATAAGTCCTGCCTGAGTTTGCCTTACCAAATTGCAACACCTCACATTTATCTAGACTTTATCTGCCACTCCTTGGCCCATTGGCCCATCTGATCAAGGTCCCGTTGTACTCTGAGATAACATTCTTCACTATCCACAACAACATGAATTTTGGGGCCATCTGCAAACTTACTAACCATCCCTCCTCTGCTTCCATCTAAATCATTTATATAAAGTTATGGATAAGCAGTGTCCCAGCACTGATTCTTGTGACACACCACAGGTCACAGGTCTCCAGTCTGATATATAACACTCTACCATCACTCTGTGCCTCCTGCCTTCAAGCCAGTCTTGGATCCAAACCACTAGCTTCCACTGGATTCCATGTGATCTAACCGGTCTACCATGAGGAACCTTTTCAAACACCTTTCCGAAGTGCATCCAAACAATGTTTACCCTCTCTGTCTTCACCAACCTTCTTTGTCACCTCTGCAAAATCCTCATGTTAGTGGGACTTGATTTACATCACACCAACACCAGAGTCAGATAACTGGGAACAGCATATGAAGCAAAATGTGTACATGAGATAACAAAGTGTGGAGCTGGATGAACACGGCAGGCCAAAAAGCCAGCAGCCCCAGAGGAGACAGCCACGCTGAGCCCTGCTGAGTTTTCACCATCACCCCTAGACCTCCCCCTGACTGAGGTCAAATGGTCAGTCCTCAGTAAGGGGCTCACCTTTATCCCCCTCCACACACACATCAATGAATACCACTCACGTTTGGACATCGAGCAGTTTTTCGGCTGCCTTCACCGCTCCACCTATCTTCTCCTCTCTCCCTCTTTGATCCGCCTCTCCCTATTTATTTCAGAACCCTCTCACCATTCCCCTTTTTCTGATGAAGGGACTAGGCCCGAAACATCAGCTCCTAAGCTGCTGCTAGGCCTGCTGTGTTCATCCAGCTCCACACTTTGTTATCTCGGATTCTCCAGCATCTGCAGTTCCTATTATCTCTGATACAAAATGTGTACGTTACTGGTTAAAAATACTGAAATAATTTCATTGTCTTCAACTTTAAAATCAAATGCTGGAGTCTGCAGCTCAAAAGATATCAGAAGCACTGGGGTGAGAGGAAACCCACAGTTCAGGAAATGCTCAGGAATCAGGGTGACATCATTGAGCAATTGCCCGTGTGTGATAACATCACCCACTTGAACACAGAGCATTCGGGTCTGCACAAACAGGTGATGTGCACAAAGGATGTGAGGGTCTGTGGAGTGATTGAAAGGAGATTGATCAGAATGATTCAGGAACTGACGGATATTAGTTGTAAGGTCAGGTTGGAGAAACTGAAGGTGTTCTGCACAAAGCAAACAAGACTGAGGTGATCTTTGACAAAGGTGTCTAGGTTTATGAGAGATTTAGATAAGGTAGATAAAGAGCAGCTGTTCCTCTTCACTTGTAGTAAAATTCTTAGAAACACAGATTTAAGATATTGGGCAATAGTAACTGGGAGATGTAAGGAAGGAACTTAACGTTACTTTTATTTGACTCAATACTGACATTCAAAGACCAATAATATCCAGGGCTGAATGATTAAAAAATCAAGTGACACGCTTAGATCTTGCTGTATCTAAGCAAGTTTCTGATCTGCAAATCCTTTTCTAACACTGAAGCTCTGAAATTCATTTCCTTCGTCTGCTCAAACACTGTTCTACAAAACAAAATCCTTGCTCCTTGTTGAAACATGCAGGTTTTTTGGAGGATTAATGGGTTGGTTGCAGAAAGGTTGGTTCCCTTCTGGACCATCTAGGGCCAGAATACCTCATATCAGAAAGGGGTTTCATATTTAAGCCAGAAATGAGGAAGAAATTATTCTCTCAGACAGTTGTGAATCAGTGGAATTCTTCAGAGCAGAGGTTTCTTGTGGCTGGGCCAATAAGTATATTTAAGGCTGAGATCAACAGATCTTTAAGCAATAAAGGTATCAAGGTTTATGGGGAAAGGCAACAAAGTGCAGATCAGACAGGATCTTATTGAATGGCAGAGCAGAGTTGATGGTCTAAATGGTCTCTTTCTGTTTGTAAACTCAATGGTCTTGAAATGAGGCTGCAAAACTCTCCGCAGTAAAATGTGCAAAATGAAAATTGCATGGAACCCTTCAGAAAGCTGAACCAAGGTGAGACATGGAAAGGGCAACACACAAATGATAGTCAATGTGGGTGATTGATCCGGAGTGATCTGTGTACCAGGGTAAACAGGAAAACTGGTCTTCAGCTCTCACATTGAGCTCGGCTCAAAGTTTTGGCAAAGATCTATAGCTCAGTTTGAGGGTGAGTTGTTGACTTGTTCGCCAAGCTGGCTTGTTCTTGTTCAGATGGTTCATCACCATGCTAGGTGACATCATCAGTAGAGCCTCCGTTGAAGCAGTGTTTTTCTCCTCTGCTTAGAATTTATACTGTTTGCTCTGTTATGGTGAGTAGTGTCATTTCTGGTTTTGATCTGTGTGGGTTTGTATAGGGGTCCAATTCTTTATGTTTGCTGATTGCATGACGGGTGGAGAACAATGCCTCTAGGAATTCCTATGCATGTCTATGTTTGGCTTGGGCTACTATGGCTACCTTGTCCCAGTTAAACTGATGGCCTTCATTGTCTGAGTGTCTCGATATTAAGGAGAGTTTGTCATTCCGTTTTGCTACTAGTTGAAGTTTTTGAATTCCAATGTCTAGTTTCATTCCTGTCTCTCCGATGTAACATTTACAGTCATAATTGCATGGTATTTTGTAAACCACATTGGTTCTGCATGTTGTGGGAATGGGGTCTTTAATTCTTGTACGTGTTTGTCATTGAGCAGCTGTGGGAGTGTCCACCACCATGACTCTGAGTGGTCTGAGGGGTCTTGTTGTCACTTCCAATATATTCTTGATGCATGACAGTGTGGCCAGTGTGTGAGGGCATACTGTGTCCTTCTATTGTTGTCTGTTTAACATCCGCAACCTCACCAAAATTCCCTCACACAAGGTACTGCTGCAGAAGACCAGATAATCCCAGTTCCCAGGCCTGGAATCAGAGTGTCAGTGGCCCAGCCACGAAGATACAATGGGAAATGTGGGATGGCAATGAGCGCACAGGGCTACTCTGTGGTTCCTGTCACACAATCGGTGAGCGTGCGGTCCTTCTATGATGGTACAGAGGTGCGTAAAATGCCGAGGCTGTGAGCTTGAACCACACCCAGAGATGCTTTTATTGACATGGAGCAGGGATTATTGGGTCATCTGATCTGTGATATTTCCCACAGCCCATGTTGGTCAAAACAGAATTTGTAAAAAGACTAGCTTCTTTTGTTGGTTCTTGAACTTTCCCAGGGAAATGTCTCAATTATCAACCATATTAGAGATTGCTCTCCCATCCCCTGAGAGACTCCCCCTGCCTGTTAAATTCACTTTTTGTATGTCTATCTCTGTCTTTGAAAACTTGATTTTAATTTCATATCCACGACCTTTTCATTGGAACCAGTTGAATTTTCATGTGTTTAACACCATTATGGAGAGGAAGTGAAACAACCTACCAGCTGTGGGGTGTGACAATGGAAGGCAGAAGGGTGAGAAAATGATGATAAAGAGAGTGGGGAACGATGATAGCCTTCAGATGAATTTGAATGTCATTGTTCACAACCCGGGGAAAGTTATCACCCACTGATAAATAACAATCAGAAAAATAACAATGACGGAAATTGCTGGTGAAACTCTTGAAGTCTGACGGCATCTGCGGAGAGAAAGCAGGGTTAATGTTCCCAGTTCAGTGACCCTTCTTTGGAATGAGGCATGTAACTGTTGGTTTTGCATTTACCAAAAGTTCGGTCAAATCATGAGTCTGCCCACCTGTGTGGGTTGCTGGTCTGCTTGGTCCCTTCGACGTTGTGTGTCTGTTAGTCAAACATTTATTTGTGTGTGTGTGTGTGTGTGTGTGTGTGTGTGTGTGTGTGTGTGTGTGGCGGAGAGGGAGCATGCTGGGCCCATTACCCAGAAGGTCACTGGATTGAAACCATTCTCTGCTGCTTACACCAACAAATTGATGTTTGTTAGCAGCTAAGTTAATTTTGCTCACATTGTCTCTGCACCAGCTTCTTGCTCTCAGTAACCACTTCAACCTACATTTAAAACACATTTATCCTGACATGGACGCACACTGTAAATGTTACAAACATGCACCAGCTGGTACTTTTTCCTTTCACTCAATCCCTTTCTCAACAGGAACCAACACCGGTGTGATGGTCCAAATGGCCTTCTCCTGTCTCTGTCACTCTGGGATGATCTGAACAGTGAAAGTTATCCTCTACAGTAAGGCAATACAGCGAAGAGATAGCAGTGCAGTGGTGATAATCCCTGGGGACTGAGACACAGCAGCTGCTGGAGTTTGAATTCAATGAATAAAATCTGGAAAGTAAACCTGAATTTCAGGAACAGAGGCCATGACTTTAATTTCCTGAAATCCCATTCATTCATGTCCCTTTGGAAGGGAAGTTCTTGCCTGGTCAGACATACAAGTGACTTGAGGCCCACAACAACATGGTTGATCCCTATCTGCTGTCTGACATCAGTTGAAGGTAAATTAGGGATGAACAACAAATGCTGTCCTGACCAGCAATACCCACATTCTATGGGAGAATAAGGAAGAACAAAAACACATTCACAACAAGAAAAAAATAGGCCTTCTCTCTGCATTGACTTGAATTCACCTGATCGCCCAATCTGGACAGAGACAAGGATACCCACAGCACAGAGAAACCAGGGAAATTGCAGAATGAAGGAAGGATTCAATTACCCACTGAGGTGGAAACTCATTTAGTCAGGTGTACTGGGGAGAGGTTGTTCACCAGTCCCATGTGTGGGAAGGGATCATTCAGAAAAATAAACTCCGGAGCCACCCACAAATTCACATATAGTGATACTCTGCTGTTATAGCTGCTGCGAATCCCCACCTCAGAAGGAACCATATCTTGACACCGGTTTCCAGTGGAATTCTGAGGGTTACTCACCCTGCAATGTTATCTCTGATTTCTCTCCACAGATGCTGCCAGTTCTACTGACCTTTTCCAGTAATTTCTGTTTTCTTATTTGTTTCTGATTTACAGCAATTGCAGTCCTTTCAGTTTTTAATCCAGTGGAGTTCCACTGCTTTCTGATGTATAACCATCATTAAATCCTAGTTGTAGAAGCCATAATTTAGAATAAATAATCATGTAGTTGACCATGACGAAGAAAACCGTGGACTGCAGGGAGTTATCAATCAAGTGGAAAGATAAAATGGTGAAAGGAATTGAATCCACAGGAGTGAGTGATAATGAATTTAGGGAGACTGAACTATGAAAGTGAGGAATAGTGAGTGGTGTAGAGGGACAAACAGACCTTGGAACGAACATTCACAAAAACCTGAATGTGGTTAGATAGGAAGATCAGGTGGTTGAGAGGGTTTGATATATTTTGGATGCACATTATTCAGCTGATAGTTCCAATTCAGCTTCTCATCAATATTAGCCCCCAGGATGATGATAATGGGGAATTCCATAAAGATACACCCAGTGAATGTCACTTGGCTGTGGTTAGATTCTCATTTCTCAGATTTGGTCATTATTTGTTGGTACTTGTTGGTGCAAATGTTCTTTGTCACATGGTAGGGTCACTTCAATGTTGTCCAGGCTCACTGCATTTAGATATCTACTGCTTTGGTATCCAAGGAGCCACAAACGGTGCTAAAGTATTGTGCAAGCATCAGCAAACATTCCCACTTCTGACCTTATGGCGCAGGGAAGGTCATTGATGAAACAGCTGAAGGCGGTTGGGACTAGAACCTGATCCTGAGGAACTCCTGCAGCTGAGACGATTGCCATCCTACAATCACAAGCCTCCCCTTCTGTATTCAGTATTATCAAACCAGGGTGAAGTAGAGTGAGGAGGGTAAGAGAATGTACATTGGAAACAGAGAAGGAAAAGGAGAACATTAAAACACAGAACAAGTAGAAAATAAACGTGTCCCAGCAGTGCAGCACAAGGTAACTGTCAAATACAACCATATCAGGTCAGAATTATTGTTGCTCAGACAGTTTAACTGCAGGTCCATAACAGTGAACCATCAACAGTTACTTAGGGCTCAGAAACTATCTGTATGGCTTAAGATAGTCACGTAAGTGTTACTCACCCAGCTGTGAGCTGACGGTCGGATAGAGAAGCTCTGAAGATAGTATGGAAGTGGAAGTCCTGTTGAAATTAGAGGACTCAGAACTTTGTCAGAAACTGAACAGCATCCTGTTTTTATAGTAAGTAAGTGAAATAATTTATTTTATATCAATGTCATATGCAACCATTTTTACATGAAAATGCCTTCATATGCTGTTTTGAGCTGTAAAAGGTGTAGTGTCTCCGAACTAAACTTACAGACCTCTTCCACAAGTATGTGGTACAAGTTTGAATAAATTCACCTTGTTTCGATTTACTGAGGTCTGAAGATGCAATCTTTTCAAAAACCAGCTATCAAAGGAAGAATAATATTCTCTGGTTCCTATTGAACTTAGCTTTGTCATGATTCCTTAATACAATGCTCTGTCAAATGGAGCCTTAAGATAGTGGATAGTCACTCTCACATTTGGAATTCAGCTGTTTGGTCCATGTTTGCACTAAGAATGTAGGGAGGAGAGGAGATGAGTGGCCCTTGCTTAACTCAAACTGAGATCCTTCACTATGATATTACAAAGCAAGAGCTGTTTGATGTTATGGTTGTCACCCTGTTTTGACTGCATTTACGTACTGACAGGCCAGACAATTGACTGAAGGCTTGTCCACACAGGCCACGTATATGGTTTCTCTTCACTGTGAATGACACTTGTTCCTTCCATATTCAAAGCTCCTGAGAATTAAGTGTTCCCGGCAGTTCTTGATCCAGTGTTTGAGTTGAGCAGCCTGTCAGTAAATGCTCCCTTTCCAATTCCCTGAAAAAATAAATTTACAACAGTTAAAAGTAGAATGAAAGCTGCTAGATTGTCACCTGGATCATTAAAAACTGCAGATGCTGTAAATCAGGAATGAAAAATAATTTGCTGGTAAAGCTCAGCAGATCTGGCAACATCTGTGAATGAAAAAAACAGGTTAATGTTTCAGGTCTGATGATCCTTTCTCAAGTTCAGAGGAAGGGTCACCGAACTCAAAACATTAACTCTGTTCTTTCCTTCACAGATGTTGTCAGTCTTGCTGAGCTATTCCACTTGGATCATTTGATATCTTTGAAAGGACAGAAGATGAAAAATACAGGACAAATCAGGCTGTGGGAACTGGCTACAGAGCCAATCATTATTTGTGCAGAGCCAGAGTGGGAGGTTTAAGTGAGACCACAACAATGCTGTCGGTGTAACAATACAAACCGTACAACTATCTGACCATAACCTGTGTCAGTCTGTAACTGGATACGTGTAAATGACCGAAGCTGGCTGAAAATGCATTCCTGCAAGCAGGTGGGAATTCATGGTCCTCCTTTCGATAATTAATTCCCCCTTTTGCACTGGTGGGATTTGTATTTGGAGTACTGTGTTCAGTTCTGGTCACCCGACTTAGAGAAGGTTGTTATGAAACATTCCAGGGCAGATTCAATAGACTAATACCTGGAATGAGTGGATTGCCTTAAAGGAACATCTGGAGGAAAATACAGGCTAGGTCTGTATTGTCTGGAGTTTAGAAAAGAAAGAGGATACTAAATTGAAACATGAAAGATCCTGAGGGGACCTGACCAGATGCATGGTGAAAACATGGTCCCTCTTGTGGAAGGATCTAGAACTGAGGTCATTGTTTAAAGGGAAGGGTGAGTCCATTTGAAATAGTGAGGAACATTTCTCTCAGAGGGCTGAGAATCTTTGTGACTCCCTTCGGCAAAAGGCAGTGGATGCAGCATCTTTTTTTTTAAAAGGCAGAGACAGATTCTTGCTGACCAAGACAATGAAAGATATTCTGCGATATGCAGGTACATAGAACCGAGGTTGAAATTAAATCAGTGATTTTATTGAGTCGCAGAGCAGGCTCGAGGGGCCGAGTGACCCACACTTGTTCCTCATTCCTACGTTTGAATAAACCGCAGGACAAAGAAGCTCAGGTCTTGTCTGATGACTGCGGGTGAGGAGGGTGTTTGAGCTCCCACTTCACTCACCCAGTGGATTAGTTCCTCTCTACACCCCGACCAGCTTCAATTAACATTTGAAAAGTTTTAATCACATCAGCTGTCATCCTTCTAAATTACAGGGAATACATCATTCCTGGTGAGATGATGCATTTTAATAGGAGAAGAGATCAGAAATTCGGAATCAGTTATCCATTCTGCCTCTCAAGCCTCAAAAAGGTCAAAGTTGATCTATTTCGGCTTCAATTCCACATTCGCACTTGGCCTTGATAGTCTTTTTAAAAACACATCCTGTGGGCATTGCTGGCTGTGTTTAACTGTCATTAAGAAAGTGGCAGTGATCTGTCTCCATGAACCACTGTAGTCCATGAGCGGTAGGTGGACGCATAATGCTGTTAGGGAGAGAATTCAGGATTTTGATCCAGCAACACTGAAGGTGTAGCGATACATTTCCAAGTCAGGATGGTGAGTGGTGTGGAGGGAATTCACACCCAACACAGAGTCTACAGCACGGAAAACCGTTCTGCTGACTCTGTCTGATCTTGACACTATCTTGCAAGTACTCTGTCATTCCATCTTTTATAGTGGACACGAACATATTTTTCCAACCAACAATTTTATGCAAATTCCCTGTTTTCTTTCTGACTCCCTTCTTACATATTGGGGTTACAGTAGCGATTCTCCAATCCATAAAAACTGAGTCTATAGAATTTGGAGGAAAACTAGTTGTGAATCTGCTATTTCTATTGCCACTTCCTAAGGTACTTTGAGATGAAGGTTATCAGTGTCTGGGGATTTATCTGCCTGTTATCCCATTAGTTGTCCCAATATCATTTTCCGACTAATTCTGATTCCACCTTCCCATTAGACCCTGTGATCCCCTTAATTTTGGGAGGTTATTTGTACCCTCCTTATTGAAAATCTCAGTCATATTTAATTGTTCCGCTATCACTTTGTACCCCATTATAAATTCCCTGTTTCTGCTTGTCAGGAGACCCTATATTCTTCTTGACCAGTCTTTCATTACCAATCTTCAATTAAGAGTTTAATGATGATCATGAAACCGTTGTTGATCGTCAGGAAAAAGCCATCTGGCTCATAAATATCCTTCAGGGAAAGGAACTGTTATCCTTACCTGGTTTGGTCTGTGTGTGACTCCAGCCATACAGCAATGCAGTTGACACTTGATAGCCTTCTGGGCAATCACAGATGGGCAATAAATTCTGGCCAAGCCACCAAAGTTCACATCCTGTGAATGAATATAAAACAAAATTCTGTTGGTTTGTATGGTCCCTGCAGCATGCACTCATGTTCTGTTTTCTCACTCTGATTAAATCCCTTTCTTTCCCTTTGCAGAAACCTAAACTGCTCCCAATCCTGTTGTCAGTTGTTTTATTGACCTAATTGTGTATGCTGCTTCCTTAAATTTAACACGTGTTCATTTCCCTTTCTGTGCTGTGGTTTGATCATGTTTCCCATTTTGTTCTTATGCCAGGCTGCGATGAAGAACTTCCACAGCTTGTCCACGTCCTCTTTCAACATTTGCCATTACCCATTTCCCATCATCCATTTAAACACTGATTCACCATTTATCACAACTAGCTCGTGCCTCATATCATTTTTACTTCTTTCATTTAAATACAGGACCCAAGTCTCAGAAACAACATTCATCACTCTCCAGCTTTGTGAAGAATTCTATCCTATTGTGGTCCCTCATCCTTAAGGGCCCGTACTCAACTCGATTGTCAATTATTCCATCCTCATTATACAACACCCATCTGCTTCTTCAACATGTTGATTCATAAAATTGTACCATATAGATACTAAATATCCCTCCTGCACTGTACTGCTACAGTTGTGATTTGGACAATTTATAAGTAGGTTGCAGTCACCTGTAATTAAAGCCATAACTTTATGCCTTATATCTCTCAATTCCACCCTAATGCCTTCCCTAATATTACTGCAGCTTGGGTTCCATATGCAGCACTAAGGTCATTTTCTGTCCATTGGTGTTTCTCAGCTCAACCCAAACAGACTCTACTTCACTACACCCTATATCCTGGCTCACATAAGTTTCCTGTTTTAATCAGCAGCTCCTGACAAATCCTTTTCCCTCTTTCCTGCCCAATCCATCTTCCTCAGACAACCCACTTATTCCAGGTTTCAATCTTGTAAACCTCCTCTGAGCCACTTTGAATAAACGAACAGAAGACCAAAACCTGCATACGGTATTCGAGATTTGGTCTGACCCCTTCCTTGTACAAATGAAGTGAACATCTTTTCATTGATGATTATTTGTTGTCATAATAAGGGAGATGGCCTAGTGGCTTTCTGGATTTCAGAGAGATCTTGATCAATTGGGGCAATGGGCTGAGGAATGGGAGATTGAATTTTATTTGGATAAATGTTTGTTCTACCAAAACGCAATACTTCACAAGGGCAGGACTTACACAATTAATGGTTGGGCTCTGGGTAGTGTTGCAGATCAGGAGAAAAAACTAGGGTTTCAGGTACATCATTCTTTGAAATTTGCATCACAGATAGACAGGGTGGTTAGGAAGGCATTTAGCACACTTGTCTTCATTGCTCAGGCCTTTGAGTACAGGAGTTGGGAAGTGATGTTGGCGAGTCCTCTTCTGTCGGACTGTGCGCTGCTCTGGTCGTCCTGTTATGGGAAGATTATTATTAAACTGGAGTGGGTTTGGACAAAATTACCAGGATATTGCTGGGAATGAAGGGGTTTGAGTTATAAAAATACGCTGGATAGGCTGGGACTTCTTTCACTGGAAGCTAAGTGGTTGAGAAATGGACTTATGTAGGTTAATAAAATAATGAGACACACAGATAAGGAATAGTAAAGGTCTTTTCCCTCAGGTGGGGGGGGGTTATCAAAACCAGGGGAATTTTTTTTAAGATGAGGGGAGAAAGATTTAAAATGGACATGACGGACAACTTTTTGTTTTACACAGAGTGCTCAGTGTGTGGGATGAACTGCCAGAGGAAGTGGTGGATGTGGGTTACAATTACAATGTTTAAAAAACATTCAGATAATACATGAATTTGAAAGGATGAGAGCGAATATGGGCCAAACGCAGGAAGATGGGACTAGTTTAGTTTGGGAACATGGTCGGCATGAACTAGTTGTATCGATGGGCCTGTTTCCATGCTGTGTGACCCTCTGATAACATTCTATATCTGCACACTAACTCTGAAATTCAATTTCTTAATTTTCATTCTTCTGCACTTCAGAACTCCATTTAACAAATATTGTGCTCCATTCATTTTGGTAGGAAGAATTTTTCCACATCATCCACCTCCTGCAAGATATTTTGCCTGTAATAATGTTCCAGATTTCAGAGGAAAGATCGAAAGGGAGGCAAAACAGGTGAGGGAGTAGCTTTTATTAATAAGGAAAACATTGCTGCTTTCACCAGAACAGATATTTTAGAAACACCATTCAATGAAAACATATGTTGAAATTAGAAATAAAAAGGAACGATCATCTAATGGGATTGTACCATAGGCTTCCTAATAGTCAGAGGGAAATTGAGGAACAAATGTGCAGAGAGATCTCGGATAGGTGTAAGAATAATAAGATTATAATAGTTGGTGATCTTCAGTTTCCAAACATTTACCTGGACTAACAGAGTGTTAACGGTTTGGATGGTGAGTAATTTGTGAAATGCGTTCAAGAAAATTTTCTTTACCAATAAATCAATGTTCCTATGAAAATAAAAAGCTTTTCTTGGTTAATAAGGCAGAGCAAGTGACTGAAGTGACAGAACAGAGAAACTTTGAATCTTGTGATAGTAATTCTATCAGTTTTACAACAGTTGTGGAAAAGGATATGTCTTCCAGAAAAATTAAAAGTTTTCAATTGGAGGAAGCAATTTTTAATGGTATAAGACAAGAACTTTCAAAAGTTCTGAGGAAGGATCAACAGACCCGAAATGTAAACTGATTTTTCCTCACAGATGCTGCCAGACCTGGTAAGCTTTTCCAGCAACTTCTGTTTTTATAACTTTCAAAAGTTATCAGGAGTAGACGGCAGGCATAAGGGTGTCTGATAAGTGGGAGGCTTTCAAAAGTGTGATAATTCAGAGTCATTATGTCCCTGTTCAAGTGACAGGTATGGCTGGTAGGATTAGAGAGCAATGGTGAAAAAGATACTCAGGTTTTAGTCAAGAATAAAAATAACAATAATAAATTATTAGATGAAAACAACTTGGCTCAAATGAATATCTTGAACAGTGTAAATAGTGTTAGGGGAATTCTGAAACAGGAGATCAGGACGGCAAAAAAGCAACTTGAAACTGCCGTGGTAGATAAGCTGAAGAATAATTCAGAGTTTTTACAAGTGCATTAAGAGGAAGAGAGCACCGAGAGAGCAAGCAGGGCTCCATAAAGATGAAAAACGTCAACTTTGTGTTGAACCACAGGAGGAGAGAGAGATCTTAAAGGAATATATTGCATCAGTTTTTACTGTTGAGAAAGAAATGGAGGCTAGACAAACCAGGAGGAGAAATATTTTGGTTTGAAAACAGTTCACAGAAATGGGGGAGATTTTTAATGAATTTCTTCTCAGTGTTTACTAAGCAGAGAATCATGGATGCTAAGGACAAAAAGGGAAGCAAGTGGGGATGTTCTGGACCATCGCGGAGGTGTTTACAGCCTTAAAGCACATTAAGGTTGATAAATCCAATGGACCTGATGAAGTCCAGCTTCAGACACTGCGGGAGGCTGGGGAAGAAATTGCAGAGATTTTTGCTTCATCTTTTGCCACTGCTGAAATTCCGGAAGACTGGAGGGTGACTAATGTTGTCTCATTATTTAAGAAAGGTAGCAAAGACCCATGGGGAACTGCAGGCCAGTGAACCAGTGCTAGACAAGGTATTGAAGATGATATTCAGGGAGTGGATGCACAAATGTTTGGATATTCAAGGTCTGATTTGGGATAGGCATCATGGCTTTGTGCACAAGAATCATGTCTGACAAATTATTCATGCTTTTCGAAGAGGTAAGCAAGAGGATTGATGACAGTAAGGCAGAGAATGCTGTCTATGTGGACTTTAGTAAGGCCTTTAACAAGGCCCCGTACAGCAGGCTAGTCATGAAGGTTCGGTTGTGCGGGATCCAGGGAGAGCTACTCATGGGATCGATGGTAGGAAGCAGAGCGTGATGGCCGAAGGTTGGTTCTTGGACTGGAGTCCTGTGGCTCATGGTGTGACACAGGGGTCAGTACTGGGACCTTTGTCATTTTTCACTTACATAAACGATCTGGATGTGAATGTACACGGCATGATTAGTACGTTTGCGGATGATACAACATTAAGAGGTATCACTGATAGCAGTGAAAGTTATCAAAAATTACAGGGGAATTGTGATCAGATGGGGAAGTGGGCTGAGGATTGCCAAATGAAATTCAATACGGCTAAGCGTGAGGTGTTGGCCTTTGGAAAGTTCAACCGAGGTCAGAGTCATACAGTGAATGGTATGTTCTGAGGAGTCTTGTGGGACAGAGACAGTGAGGAGTACAAGTACATAGTTGGTTGAAAGCAGCATCACAGATAGACAGGGTGGTGAGCAAAGCATTTAGCATGCTGGCGTTCTTCAGTCAAGGCAGTGCATATAGGAGTTGGGACATTAAAGATGTACAAGTCATTGGTGAGGCCACACTTGCAGTGTGGTGTACAGTTTTGGATCACCCTGTTACAGGAAAGGCATAGTTAAACTGGAAGCTGTGCAAAGAGCCCGGAATAGTAGGCCTGAGTTCTGAGGAGAGGTTGGCCAGGATTGGGCTTTATTCCTTGGAATGGAGGAGAATGAGCGGTGACCTTACTGAGGTCAATAAAATCATGAGGGGCATAGATAGGATGAATGCATGTAGTCTTTTTCCCAGGGATGGGGAATGGAAAATTGGAGTGTACAGATTTAAGGTGAGAGAGGGCAGATTTAAGGAGGATGTGAGGAGCAACTTCTTCACACAGACAGTGGTGCATATTTGGAATGGGCTGCCAGAGAAAGTGGTTGAGACAGGCACAAAAACAACGTTTAAAACACATTTGGGTAGGTACACGGATGGAAAGTGTTTGGAGGGGGACATAGACCAAATGCAGGCAATTAGAAATTGCTAAGTGGGCACCACAGTCAGCATGGACCAGTTTGGGCCGAAGGGCCTGTTTCCATGCTGTATTACACTCTGACTTTAAACCTCCAGGTCCTGCTCTAGTGCATCAAATCATGTTGAGGGAAGTTAAAGAGAAAACATGGGGCCCCTTTGCAGAAATATTTGTATCATCTATAATTACGGGTGAGGTTCCAGATGACTGGAGAGTGGCTAAAATTGTGCCTTCGTTTAAGGGACGTAAGGAGACGCCTGGGAACTATCGAGCTGAGAGTCTGACTTCGGTTTTGGATATGTAGTTGAAGGTAATCGTGAAATGTAGGATTTATGTGTTTGGAGAGGTAGGAATGATTAGTTGATTGATTTTTTTTGGAGAAGTAACAAAGAAGATAATTGAGGCAGAGTGGTGGAAGTCGTTTATATGGCTTAGTGACAGGACACAGGGTCTGGTGGTGGAGGGTTGCTTTTCAGACCGGAGGCCTGTTACCAGAGGTGTTCCACAGGGGTCAGTGCTCAGTCCAATTTTGTTTGACTTTATATAAAAAAGTGATTTAGATGAGAATAGTGGAGACATGGTCAGTAAGTTTGCAGATGACACCAAAATAGGCAGGATAGTGGACAGCGAAGTAGGTTGTCCAAGATTACTAAGAGATCTTGATTTATAGGGTTAAGAGGCTGAGGAATGGCAGGTGGTGTTTAATTTGGATAAAGGCGAGGCATTTCATTTTGGTAAAACAAACAAGATCAGGACTTATACAATTAAACGTAGGGCCTCAGGGTTAGTGTTGTCGAAAAGAGAGACCTCAGGGTTCAGGCCCTTAATTCTTTGAGGTTGGCGTCACATGTTGAAAGTGTGGCTACTTCAGATCTCCTGTTATATGAAGAACATCATCAAGCTGGGGAGGGTTCAGAAAGGATTTACCAGGATGTTGCCAGGAATGGAGGCTTTGAGTCGTAAGGAGAGGCTTGATCGGTTGAGACATTTTTCCATTGCGGTCTAAGAATTGGAGGCGTGGACTTGTATGTTTATAAAATCATGAAGAGTACAGATAAGGTGAATGGAAGATCCCTTTTCATTCACGTGAGGTATTTCAAGACTCGGGGGCTGGAGAAAACCAGCTGAAACGTTCACTCTCCATGTATGAAGTTGGACGGTTCTTATTGCCAGACTATTTGACGAAGGGCCAAAGAGATGGCGGTTAGGTGATACTTCTCGTGGTTGGATTAACTTTCTACTCTGGATGGCGTCATGCTACTCTTACAGTCTATAGGTTACCAGTACTGGAGGGTATGAGTTATGAGGAGAGACTGGGACTTCACTGGAAAATAGGAGGTTGAGGGATGACTTTAGAGAGGTTTATAAAATCATGAGGGGTATAAAGTGTACAACAAGTGTCTTCTCCCTTGTAGAGGGGAGTCCAAATCTGGAGGGTATATTTTTAAATGGAGAGGAGAAAGATTTAAAGGTAAACAAGGGGGAGCTGTTTCAAACAGAAGGTTGTTTCTATGTGGAATGAACTGCCAAAGGAAGTTGTAGATGCAGGTACACTTCCAATATTTAAAAGACATTTGGAAAGGTACATGAATAGGAAAAGTTTAGAGGGATATGGACCCAACACAAGCAAGTGGGACTCGTTCAGTTTGGGAAGCCTGGTCGGCATGGACAAGTTGGAACAAAGGAGGCTAAAGAACTCAAATAATTTTTGATATTTTGGAAACAGTTCATGTTGCAGGAGAGGAAGTGTTAAATATCTTGGAAATATGAAGATGGATAAATCTCCAGCACCTGATCTAATGTATCCCAGGACATTATGGGAAGTAAGGGATGAAATTGCAAAAATGTTGGTATCATCTATAAATACGTGTGGGGTGTCAGATGGCCAGAAATGGCTCATCTTCTGCCTTTGTTTTCGAAGGGATGTAGGGAGAAGCCTGAGAACTATAGACCTTAACGTAATACTGGAAAACAGTGACAGAAGTAGAGTCAGTATGGATTTATGAAAGGGAAATCATGCTGGACAAAACTGCTGGAATGTTTCAAGAATGCAACATTTGGAGTTGAAAAGCCAGTGGATGTGGCTAATGTGCGCTTTGAGAAGGCGTTCAAAAGGTCCCACAGAAGAGATTAGCAAGTAAAGTAAGAGCATGTGAGATTGGGTATTCAGGGGGATACAGAACTGATTGCTTCTGTGTGCCAGTCATTTCTTGTGTGCCAGCCAGTGACCAGTGTGGTACTGCAGGGGTCAGTGATGGGCGCCAGGTACTCACATCATCTATTAGTTATGTAAATGAGAAAACTCGAATATTGTATCTGCAAGCTTGCAGGTTTAGGACAGTGATCTGTGAGGAGGATGCAAATATGCTTCAGTGTGACTTGGAGTTGAGTGAGTGGGGCGAAAATGCAAGGCAGATGAAATATAATGTGGATAAGTTCAAGACTATCCAGTTGGATTACAAAACTAGGAAAACACAAGTCACTGACAGTAAGCATGCAGGTGCAACAGTGGACGAAGAGGGCTAATGGTATTTTGACCTTCAGGGTGAGAGCATTTGAGTGCAGGAGCAGTGATGTCTTACTGAAATTGTACAGGATCTTAGTGAGACCACACCTGAGGTGGTACGTGCAAATTTGGAATTCTTGTCTGAGGAAGGATGTTCTGGCTATGGACGCTCTTCACACAGTTGATGAGACTGATTCCTGGAATGGCAAGGCTTACGTGTAAGGACAGCACTGATTGGTTAGGATGAAATTCACTGGAGTTTAGATTAGATTAGATTCCCTACAGTGTGGAAACAGGCCCTTCAGCCCAACAAGTCCACACCACCCCTTGAAGCATCGCACACAGACCCATCCCCCTCCAAACCACATACCCCCGAACACTACGGGCAATTTAGCATGGCCAATCCACCTAGCCTATACATCTTTGGACTGTGGGAGGAAACCGGAGCACCCAGAGGAAACACACGCAGACACGGGGAGAATGTGTAAACAAATGTGGGGTATGGATGCTAGGGCAGTTGCTTGCTCCTCCTGCAGAATGTGGCAGTTGGGAGACGTGGCACACGTCTCCGCTGGCTACATCTGCGGGAAGTGCACCCAACTACAGCTCCTTGAAAACCGTGTTAGGGAAATGGAGCTGGAGCTGGATGAACTACGGATCATTCGGGAGGCAGAGGGGGTAATTGAGAGGAGTTACCGGGAGTTGGTCACTCCTAAGGCTCAGGACAAGGATAGATGGGTTACAGTTAGGGGGAGGAAAGGGGACAGACAGACAGTGCAGAGATCCCCTGTGGGCATTCCCCTCAGCAATAAGTATACCGTTTTGGATACTGCTGGGGGGGATGACCTACCAGAGGAAAGCCATAGTAGTCAGTTCTCTGGCACTGAGCCTGACACTGTGGCAAAGAAGGGAAGGGGGCAGAATAGAAAAGTACTCGTGGTAGGGGACTCGATAGTTAGGGGAATCGACAGGAGATTTTGTGGTCAGGATCGGGATTCCCGGAAGGTATGTTGCCTCCC
Source organism: Stegostoma tigrinum (assembly GCF_030684315.1). Classification (NCBI taxonomy): domain Eukaryota; kingdom Metazoa; phylum Chordata; class Chondrichthyes; order Orectolobiformes; family Stegostomatidae; genus Stegostoma; species Stegostoma tigrinum. The sequence continues at coordinate 521,691 of NW_026728103.1, forward strand.
TGGTGCCAGGGTCCGGGAAGTCTCCGATCTGGTGTATAAGGTTCTAAAAGGGGACGGCGAACAGCCAGAAATCGTGTTACATATTGGCACTAATGATATAGCCAGAAATAGGGTTGAGGATATAAAAAGTGATTTCAGGGAGTTAGGATGGAAGCTGCAAAGCAGGACGAACAGAGTAGTGTTCTCTAGCTTACTACCGGTGCCATGAGATAGCGAGGTGAGGAACAGGGAGCGGGCGCAGCTTAACACGTGGCTACGCAGCTGGTGTAGAAAGGAGGGCTTCAGATATGTAGATAATTGGGATGCCTTTTGGGGAAGTGGGACCTGTACAAGAAGGATGGGTTGCATCTGAACTGGAAGGGGACCAATGTCCTGGGTGGAAGGTTTGCTCGAGTAGTTCGAGAGGGTTTAAACTAGTATGGCAGGGGGGTGGGAACCTGAGCTGTATACCAGAGGCGAGAGTTGATGCAGGTGAGGCAGTAGCAAGAGGTAGACCAGCTAGTGGAAAGGAACCAAGGGATCGGTTAAAGTGTGTTTACTTTAACGCAAGGAGTATCAGGAATAAAAGTGATGAACTTAGAGCATGGATCAGTACCTGGTGCTATGATGTTGTGGCCATAACAGAGACATGGGTTTCTCATGGGCAGGAATGGTTGCTGGATGTTCCAGGGTTTAGAACATTTAAAAAGAATAGGGAAGGGGAAAAAGAGGAGGGGGTGTAGCACTACTAATCAGAGAGGGTATCACAGCTACAGAAGCTTCCATTGTCGAGGAAGATCTGCCTACCGAGTCAGTATGGGTGGAAATTAGGAACAGCAAGGGAGTAGTCACCTCGTTAGGGGTTTACTACAGGCCCCCCAATAGCAGCAGGGAGATTGAAGAAAGCATAGGTCGACAGATTTTGGAAAAGTGTGGACGCAGTAGGGTTGTTGTAATGGGTGACTTTAACTTTCCTAATATTAATTGGAACCTCCTTCGAGCAGAAGATTTGAACGGAGCTGTTTTTGTAAGGTGTGTTCAGGAGAGTTTCCTAACGCAGTACATTGACAGGCCGACGAGGGGAGAGGCCATTGTAGATTTGGTGCTCGGAAACGAGCCGGGGCAGGTATCAGATCTTGTGGTGGGAGAGCATTTTGGTGATAGTGACCATAACTGCCTCACATTCTACATAGCTATGGAGAAGGAGAGGATTAGGCAGAATGGGAGGATATTTAATTGGGAAAGAGAAAACTATGACGCGATTAGACATGAGTTAGGAAGCATGGACAGGGAGCAATTGTTCCATGGTAAGGGAACTAGAGACGTGGAGACTGTTTAAGGAACAGTTGTTGCGAGTGATGAGTAAATATGTCCCTCTGAGACAGGCAAGAAGGGGTAAGATAAAGGAACCTTGGATGACGAGAGCGGTGGAGCTTCTTGTGAAAAGGAAGAAGGTAGCTTACATAAGGTGGATGAAGCTAGAGTCAAGTTCAGCCAGAGAGGATTACACGCAGGCAAGGAAGGAGCTCAAAAATGGTCTGAGGAGAGCCAGGAGGGGACACGAGAAAGGCTTGGCAGAAGGAATCAGGGAAAACACAAAGGCATTTTACACTTGTGTGAGGAATAAGAGAATGGTCAAAGAAAGAGTAGGGCCGATCAGGGATAGCATAGGGAACTTGTGTGTGGAGTCTGAGGAGGTAGGGGAAGCCCTAAATGAGTTTTTTGCTTCTATCTTTACGAAAGAAACGAACTTTGTCGTGAATGAAACCTTTGAAGAGCAGGTGTGCATGCTGGAATGGATAGAGATAGAGGAAGCTGATGTGCTGAAAATTTTGTCAAACATTAAGATTGACAAGTCGCCAGGCCCGGACCAGATTTGTCCTCGGCTGCTTTGGGAAGCGAGAAATGCAATTGCTTCGCCACTTGCGAAGATCTTTGCATCCTCGCTCTCCACTGGAGTCGTACCTGAGGACTGGAGAGAGGCAAATGTAATTCCTCTCTTCAAGAAAGGAAATAGGGAAATCCCCAGCAATTACAGACCAGTAAGTCTCACGTCTGTCGTCTGCAAGGTGTTAGAAAGGATTCTGAGGGATAGGATTTATGACCATCTGGAAGAGCATGGCTTGATCAAATACAGTCAACACGGCTTTGTGAGGGGTAGATCATGCCTCACAAACCTTATCGAGTTTTTTGAGGATGTGACTAGAAAAGTTGATGAGGGTCGAGCTGTGGATGTGGTGTATATGGACTTCAGTAAGGCATTTGATATGGTTCCCCATGGTAGGCTCATTCAGAAGGTCAGGAGGAATGGGATACAGGGGAACTTAGCTGCTTGGATACAGAATTGGCTGGCCAACAGAAGACAGCGAGTGGTAGTAGAAGGAAAATATTCTGCCTGGAAGTCAGTGGTGAGTGGGGTTCCACAGGGCTCTGTCCTTGGGCCTCTACTGTTTGTAATTTTTATTAATGACTTGGATGAGGGGATTGAAGGATGGGTCAGCAAGTTTGCAGATGACACAAAGGTCGGAGGTGTCGTTGACAGTATAGAGGGCTGTTGTAGGCTGCAGCGGGACATTGACAGGATGCAGAGATGGGCTGAGAGGTGGCAGATGGAGTTCAACCTGGATAAATGCGAGGTGATGCATTTTGGAAGGTCAAATTTGAAAGCTGAGTACAGGATTAAGGATAGGATTCTTGGTAGTGTGGAGGAACAGAGGGATCTTGGTGTGCAGATACATAGATCCCTTAAAATGGCCACCCAAGTGGACAGGGTTGTTAAGAAAGCATATGGTGTTTTGGCTTTCATGAACAGGGGGATTGAGTTTAAGAGTCGTGAGATCTTGTTGCAGCTCTATAAAACTTTGGTTAGACCGCACTTGGAATACTGCGTCCAGTTCTGGTCGCCCTATTATAGGAAAGATGTGGATGCTTTGGAGAGGGTTCAGAGGAGGTTTACCAGGATGCTGCCTGGACTGGAGGGTTTATCTTATGAAGAGAGGTTGACTGAGCTCAGTCTCTTTTCATTGGAGAAAAGGAGGAGGAGAGGTGACCTAATTGAGGTATACAAGATAATGAGAGGCATAGATAGAGTTGATAGCCAGAGACTATTTCCCAGGGCAGAAATGGCTAGCACGAGGGGTCATAGTTTTAAGCTGGTTGGAGGAAAGTATAGAGGGGATGTCAGAGGCGGCTTCTTTACACAGAGATTTGTGAGAGCATGGAATGCGTTGCCAGCAGCAGTTGTGGAAGCAAGGTCATTGGGGTCATTTAAGAGACTGCTGGACATTTACATGGTCACAGAAATTTGAGGGTGCATACATGAGGATCAATGGTCGGCACAACATTGTGGGCTGAAGGGCCTGTTCTGTGCTGTACTGTTCTATGTTCTATGTTCTAAGTTCCACACAGACAGTTGCCCGAGGCTGGAATCGAACCTGGGTCCCTGGTGCTGTGAGGCTGCCGTGCTAACCACTAAGCCACCGTGCTGCCAAAGTTTAGAAGAATGAGGAAAGATTTCACAGAAGCCAATAAAATTCTAACAAGCCTAAAAATACAGGAAGGATGTTGTCAGTGACCAGGTAGTCAGAGCTGAGGGGCATGGGCTAAGCTGTTAAGGACTGAAATGAGGAAACCTTTTCAAAAAAAAGAGAGACTGGGGTCCCTGTGAAATTTGCTGCCACAGAAATCAGTTAAGGCCAAACACTGATACTGATAATGATGATGATGATATGTATAGTTGTGAGGGCTTAAGGGATCAAAGGGTATGACTCTCAAGTGGGAAGAATATGAGTAGAATGATCAGCCATGATCAAAGTGGCTCTCAGAGAAGGATCGAAAGCTACAATGGCCTGCGCCTGTTCCTATTTTCTATGTTTCTAATATGGTGAAGGTGGAATAAGAACAAAATGACAACAACTGACACAAATATCAGCACAACCTTATCACCACTGGATGAAAATCCTGTAACTCCTTACCAAACAGCAACATGGGAGCTAAGATAATAAAATGTGACGCTGGATGAACACAGCAGGCCAAGCAGCATCTCAGGAGCACAAAAGCTGACGCTTCGGGCCTAGACCCTTCATCAGAGAGGGGAATGGGGAGAGGGAACTGGAATAAATAGGGAGAGAGGGGGAGGCGGACCGAAGATGGAGAGTAAAGAAGATAGGTGGAGAGAGTGTAGGTGGGGAGGTAGGGAGGGGATAGGTCAGTCCAGGGAAGACGGACAGGTCAAGGAGGTGGGATGAGGTTAGTAGGTAGCTGGGGGTGCGGCTTGGGGTGGGAGGAAGGGATGGGTGAGAGGAAGAACAGGTTAGGGAGGCAGAGACAGGTTGGACTGAGCTACTTCACCATGTGGATTGCAGCAGATCAAGAAGATGCAGTGCAATTTTGGAAGCTTCTGGAGTGGCTGCTCTGTCTATCATTTTCAATCCAGTTTTCAAGTTGTTGAATGCTGTGAGAAAAGTAACAGAGTATGAAGCTGCCCTCCCCTTTAACCTGTACTCACCGCTTGTGGCTCTCATGGAGGACCGTTTCATTCCGGATATCCCACCCAGTACGCATGCTCCGTGGCTGAACGACGTTGAATGACCAATAGCAAGCAACAGGCGGAACAGGAAGAAGGCACCGGACGTGCTTGTTCTCCAACCAATCAGAGGACGAGGCCACAATTCTGAGGGCGGGTCACCGGACCTGAAACGTTAAACTCTGCCTGATCCTTCACAGATGCTGCAAACAGGCTGAGCTTTTCCAGCAAAACAAAGTGTGGGGCTGGATGGGCACAGCAGGACAAGCAGCATCTCAGGGGCACAAAAGCTGGTGTTTCGGGCAGTTTTAATGCAGTTCCCATGATCTCTGAGCTTTTCCAACAGAGATAGTAGGAACTGCAGATGCTGGAGGATCTGAGATAACAAGGTGTGGGGCTGGATGGACACAGCAGGACAAGCAGCATCAGAGGGGCAGGAAGGCCAACGTTTGGGGCCTAGGCCCTTCATCAGAAATGGGGGAAGGGGGCTCAAATAAAGGGAGAGAGGGGGAGGTGGATAGAAGTTTTATTTGTTCTGGTGAGGTGAGTTTCATTGACAAGACCAGCATTTATTGCCTCTGTCTAATTCCCATTCAGAATACGATGGTGAAACCCAGGCGCACTAACAGATATGTTTCATGGAGAAGTACAGGATTCTGAGCAAGTGACAGTGAATGGACAATGATAAATATCCAAACGAGGATGCTGTGTGGCCTTGGACAGCGTAATCCTCAACATTTGATGCTCACAACATATGGAAATTGTAAGACTGTATTTTCTGTTTTCAAAAATTAAGGTCAGAGAGTTATTCAGTTGACAAACAGGACCTTCAGCTCAGCATGCCTATTCCAGTCAAACAAACAAAACTACATTGATCATACTTACCTTGAAGCCTACAGCCACTAGGCTCTGGCATTTTGAATGCTCCTCCAGCTGCTTCTCAAATGCTGAGTTATCTTGAATTATCTGTGACCTGAGATTTTGTTTTTTTTATGCATGGACTGCGTTTTGCAAATATATCCCACAACATCAAAGACAGTGATTAGCTCGATAGATCATTACAAATGTCTACATTGCTTTATAATCTTCGGGAAAATCAGACTTTCTTTTGAATCCATTTGGGATTTTAATGTAGCTAGATCAGCCCTAATTGACCTTGAAAACTTCCAGCCCGAATTTCACCAAATTGGAAATGTAGTGGATACTGAAAAAGGTTACTTCAGAGTACAATGGGATCTTGATCAGATGGGCCACTGGGCCAAGAAGTGGTAGATAGAGTTTAATTTGAATAAATGTGATGTGCTGTGTTTTGGAATTCAAATCAGGGCAGGACTTATACACTGAATGGTAAGCCCTTGGGGAGTATTGCTGGAAAATGTGTCCTGTTAGTGGGCGCATAGTTCCTTGAAAGAGGATTCAGAGGCAGCTAGGATAGTAAACAAAGAATTTGGTGCACTTCCCTTTATTGGTCAGTACATTGTGTATTGTAGTTGGGAGGTCCTGTTGCAGCTGTACACTGGTTAGGCCACTTTTGGAATATTGCATGCTATTCTCTCTCCCTGCTATCGGAAGGATGTTGTGAAACTTGAAAGGGTTCAGAAAAGATTTTTAAGGGTGTTGCCAGTGTTGGAAGGTTTTAGCTGTAAGGTGAAACTGAATGAACATTTTCCTGGAGATTTGGAGGCTGAGGGGTGACCTCACTGATGTTTGTAAATTCAGGAGGGGAATAGATAGGGCATCCAGACAAGGTGTTTTCACTGGGGTCGGGGAGTCCAAAATTAGATGGTGTGGGTTTAAGGTGAGCTGGAAAATATTTAGAAGGGACCTCAGGTGTAATTTTTTCACACAGAGGCTGGTGTGTGTGTGGAATGAGTTGCAAGGGGAAGTGCTAGATTTTGGTACAATTACAAGATATGAAAGGATGGGTATGTGATTCGGAAGGGTTTAGAGGGATATGGGCCAAATGCTGGCAAATGGGACAAGATTTATTTGGGATATGTAGTTGGCATGGACGAAGTGAAACTGAAGCCTGTGTTTCTGTTCTTCACAACTTTATGACTCTATGATTTGGTGAATTTCTGATGAATAGTTACATGCAGGATATTTGTTGCTGGAAGTTGATTATCTCATTGAATATCAAGGGAGGGCTTTTGGATTGCCTCCTGTTGGAGATAATTCCTGCCCGGCAACATTGAAGAACTGTTCTTGTTAGCCATTCATCAGCTAAACCTGAATGGTGCCACATCTTTTGGAATAACGACATAGACGACTGCAGTAACTGAGGACCATGAAATGGTGCTGAGGACTCGGTTTCAGTACAGTTGGGCTGCTGATGTTTTAATCTCCTGCCAATATGGTCTATTAGTTTGTGAGCATTCAGAATCCTGGCTCAAACAGAAACATTTTCTTTGGCAATGCATATTCGAGTGACACAAACATGGAACCAGATCATGGAAACAGCACTGGAAGGGAGTGGAGGTTAAGAACTGGCAGGAAAACAAATACATCATCAAAATATGCACATGGGAAGAAGGAGTTTATTGTTCTTTTGAGAAATGACACCATAACAGCTAAAATACATTATTCTAATGAAGGGAAAGCTGTATCCATTTTATTGGTTTCATGAAAATAATGGTGATAAAAAGCTGGAATAATCTGGCACTGACCATTTGAAAAAAGCTGGATGTTTTCCGAGATAGCTGGGCTGTCCCAGGTTGAGTAAGTGCTGATACTTTATGAGAGATGCGGTTTTGAAAAACTTTCTGAACACAGTTGATGGAACAGACAAACAAGTGCCATTGGCTAGTACTTCGGAATATATCAGACCTTTCAATGGCTGCTACCACATAGAATCAGACAATTGAGAAAAGACTCATTGAGACTGCACCGCCTGGTGCTGATCCAAATGCTTTTTATAGTTTGGCATGTTACCTGCCTCAGCCATCCTCCTAAGCAGTGCATTTCATACACCAAATAGCCTCATCACAATCGGACAAATATCTCCTGACAGAATTGGAAGTCCATACCGAAAATTCTTCGGAATTTTCTGAGGACAGTGAGCACAGTGTTCTGTACTTTCGCTCTTTATTGTTTCAGCTGGTGTTCCAATATCATTTGAAGTGAGATCAGAGTAACTTCCCATGCTGACCATGCTACTTCACTCATTATGGCATCATGGACCCAAAGCAAAAATGTGGTCAATGCAAATTGGAGACAATCCTGCACAATCTTGGAACCACTTATAAACAGCTCTGTGTGTACTTCTGCACCACTTGGATTGGAAGCGTTTCAGGAAGGCAGCTTCATGTTACGTTCTCCAGAGCCACTGGTGATGAAAAATAAACATAGCCTTTGCTCGTGCCTGCTAAAATCCATGGATGAGTGTGTCTTATTAAGAATATCAAGATACTTTATGGTTTCAAAGTTGAGTCTAAAGTCTTGGAAGGTAAGACTTTGCCAAATGAGTGTAAGCCCAGCAACATCAGAAGCATGGCATGACATTGAGGTAAGGATCCTCATCGTTTTCAATCAGAGGACTGATCATGCGATATCAGTGCCACTGAGTTCAAACCATTCTTGGCAATTTATCTCAATGCGACATGGCATAAATATTAGGGATCTTTAATATAGAAACTTTGCAATGTCTCCTTTAATGATCATTCACAAATACTTGAAGGCCAACTCAAATGGCAGCTTTGTTGTTCTGATCCAGATCATACAAATTGTGACAGTCCAAAAGAAAGAAAGAAATTCTGGAATGTAACTTATCCAGTCCAGCAGCATCTGTAATATGACTTTTTCAGAACAGGTTCATAACAGACTAGATATGTTAACTCAAAACCTGTCTCCAGATGTTGCCTCATCTGTTGTGTCTCTCCACCAATTTCTGTTTCTGTTTCAAATTTCCATAATCTCCAGCATTTTGCTTTTCTGGACCGGCCCAGCTTGGTGAGATTTTGACAGTATCATCCATTTCTGTTTCCGTTAGTGTCATTGTGCCGATTACACTCATCATGCCCCAGTATCTGTTTCTTCTTTTAAGTTCCAAAAAAAATTGCGAATATCATCCTAAATGCATAAATATCTGGAAATCAATTTTGATTAAAAGTAATTTTAGAGGCAGCTGCACTTCATGAGACAACAGAAATAGATGACGGCACAATCCGTGCCCTTCACTGAAAGCATCTCCCCTCAGGCTCTGAAAACTTTTCATACAAATCTCAGAATATTTACAGCAAAGCTGTGGTCACTCAGCCCATCATCTCTGTACCGGCTGGGGATGAACTATATTCCTACTATTATTATTCTGTCATCTCGCGATACACCTAACATTTTGAAATCTTGATCTGCTCTTAATTTTGAATATCCTGGGCATACCCCATGATTAAAAAGTGTATACATAATACATAATTTCCTACATCACATTTAAAGTTATCATACTATGATCATATTGTTGTTTGGCACTCCGTCTCCCAAGTATAACGTATTGACTTGCTCTGCTTTGCATTTCATTCTGTTTGTCAGAATAGGTGCTAGTTAAATACTGGTGACATTGGGATATCACTGTCCTCCTCTCCAGTCACTGCAGCCACTGCTGCCATTCCACTGTGTCTCTGAACCATTGTCACATTCACTCTGTCCCTGACTATTTAGTCCATGCTCTTTAATGAACAACGTCATTGTACACGCTGCATTTGTTATTAGTTTTGGTCAATTGAATCAAGAAATGTAAATGTTACTGCTTTAAAGCACATAAACTGCAATGAAGAACTTTGCATGTTGAAGATACATTGTTGTTTTATTACAGCAGCGAGGAAACCACACTTACTCTGCAAGGTCAGCCTGACTATGCCCAGCAATTTTTTTGTTGTTGTTGTTGGCTGTGTCAGAGTAATCAGCACAGGAATAACATTTTGATTGTGTTTTTTTTTGGAGGGGGAGGGTGTTGGTGCAGGTGGTTACAGCATTGCACATGGACAACAGGGCAGAGCCATTTAGCCTAAAAAATGAAAACATCCATCATTCTCCCTCACAGCAGACATCGTTAGAGCAATTGCTGATGGTATATAAGACCTATCGCCAATGATGTTAACATATGCAATCCAGTCCAGTTTTAATTGTGAACTGAAGGCTCACTGAAGGTGTATTGAAAGGGGTTAACTGGAACTGTTTGTTCGGTGACTGTGATTGATGTCAGTCTCCATGGATTCGAACTGTGTCACAGGAGGCTTTACCTCTCCTATTACTAAGGGGCTCCATTCAGTTTGTTATCCCACAGTATAAGTGAGACATCAGCAACAGCGCTAACAGGGATCAGCAGCTGCAGAGAGAGGGGGCGGACAGATCAGAATCTGAGAACAATAGACTGGAATGTTACAACAATGGATAAGAATCTGACAACAAAAGACTGGAATGTTACAACAATGGATCAGAATCTGAGAACAATAGACTGGGATGTTACAACAATGGATCAGAGTCTGAGAACAATAGACCGGAATGTTACAACAATGGATCAGAATCTGAGAACAATAGACTGGAATGTTACAACAATGGACAGGAGTTTATCCTCGGGTCTTTACTTTCTTACCAACTATAGGTTGACATTACCATATCGGATACTAGGTCTACTGTGGGTTATTCAAGTTGGTTACTATCCCATTCTCGCTATTATTGGTGTTCCTGGTAAGTCTCTCTATCTCTGTCCAGTCATTACTTCCATAAAGTATATTCAACTTTATTGTTGTTTCTGTTGCCTACATTTGGAAAAGATGGAATCTATTATCTTCAGTTTAATTAAAACCTCACTTCATTGTCCATGAATTTCAGACTCATCCTTCACAAGCATCTGAGAACAAGAATTGTTCACATCATTGAAGGCCTTTATTGATTTATGTTTCGCTATTGTCTCCATCGCCAAACCTGTCCAACACCAGCTCCATAAAATCCCCACTCTCCCCCTCTGCCTCTGTACTGTTACTGAATAAACCATTATCTATGACGTGGTAAAATTCAGACTTTATAGTTCCAGCTCTTTTCTGACCAGTCTTCTAAGTTATAAATAATTTGATCACACCCTTTGTTCTTGTTTCTGAAGTAATTAACGTAAGAACATCATGTCAGAGCAGTTAAGTCACTCAGCAGGTAATTCCAGAGACACAGGCTATTATTCTAAAGATACTGTTTCAAATCACACCACAGTTGGTGGTAGAACTTAAATTCTAATGATAAGAATTGTAACGAAAGTGAATTTCAGTAATAACAACCATAAAATCAGCACCATTTTGACTAAAAAAACCGATCTCATTCCACTGATCTCCTCTGATAAAGAAATTTTGGTCTGGATTAAGTGTGAATTCAAACCCACAACAATGTGTTTGGCTCCAAACTGCCTTGTGGAATGGTCACAGTTAAAGGTAATTAACGATGGTTAACATACGCTGCTCTTGCCAGTGATTCTGATATCCCATGAAAAAAAACGTTGAAATCAAAGAAAGAAAGATGTCAGAGATCTGAAACAAAAAGAACCAAAGTGCTGACGGAAATGAACAGGTTTGACAGTCTTTAATGAAATGTAAACAGAGTTAGCATTTCAAGTTCACTGAACAGACATCAGAACTGAAATCAGCTGGTAACTATTGTGATTTATTTTGTTGACATGGATGTTTGTTTTGAAGGGGAGAAGGAATGAGTTGAATAAATGCTGAAAGATAGAGCTAGAGGAAAACAAGAAACAAAGAAAGGGATTGTTGATGATCAGGTGGGATGGAAATAAAATGTGAAATAAATTACATTTATTTTTCACCTTTTCCCATATTCCTGAATGTCGTGCCCATGTAGATATACTTCAAAGTCCCTGTCTGAAATAATTAATGTCCCCTCAGTCTGTCTTCCCTAAGTGTGGTCATCTTCACTTATTCATTAATGGGATGTGGGTGTGACTGGCTGGGCCAGCATTTATTTCCCTTTCCTAGTTGCCCTTGAGAAGATATCTGTGAGCTGCTTTCTTGAATCACGACAGACCACGTGCTGTACATTGCTGGTATATAGGTCTGTCCTGTGTCATTTCTTTGAGAGTTTGTGGTGATTGATACAAGTGAGTGGCTGGCTTGGCCATTCCAAAAGGCAGTTGAGAGGTAACCACATTGCTGTTGGTCTTGAGTCACATGTAGGCCAGACCAGGTGAGGGTGGCAGATTTCCTCCCTTGAAGGCCATTCGTGAGCCAGGTGGGTTTTTCCCAATGATCAATGATGGCTTAATAGTTTCATCATTCCATGTAGTTCATTGAATTCAAATTCCACAATTTGCTGTGGTGGGATTTGAATCAGGGTGTGGGTCATTACCTGGATCCTTGGATTAATAGGCTAGAAAGAATACCACAAGGTCATCTCATCCCCAACATCCCCAGTCACCTCCAGCAGCAATAGTGGTGTTGCTGCTATCGCGACTGTGGTGCAGAAAATTGTGCAATTATATTATCAACTGCTTCTATTAAGAGCAGACTCATTAATATTTCAGGCCATTGCGACTGTGTAGAGATATGACGTTTATCAGCCAGGAAAATAAACTAAGCACAGGAAGACATTTCCAACACTGAGAGAGTACACGATGTATGCATCAGGGAGAGGGCAGTACTGACAAAGGGCATCAAGGGAACTGGTTTCATTCTAGAACTTACTTAGAGATACTAGGAACTGCCGATGCTGGAATATGAGATTAGGTATAGAGCTGGATGAACACAGTTGGCCAGGCAGCATCAGAGAAGCAGGGAAGCTGATGTTTCGGGTCTGGGCACTTCATCCAGCTCTTCACATTGTTATCTCATTCTAGAACTTTCTTTGCAGCAGTGGGTGACTTATCCATCATGTGCCAGAGTGCCGACCTCCAATATATTCACGACATGACACACGACGGCTCTGCCTGGTGTAGTGAATGTGATGTTCTGTTTCCATGAAGGAAGGAACAGAAACTCTTCCAGAAATAGCAGGGAACATGGTGAATAGTGAAAATGAGGACCTGTGGGAAATTCAAATCAAATTTTACTCTGACATAACTTGCTTCATTGTTCATTACATCACCAATTTTAGTGTCATCTGCAAACTTACCAACTATACGTCCTGTTTTAAAAGTGAAATCATTATAGAATGACAAAAACAATGGCCCATTACTGGTCCTTGTAGCACACCATTGGTCACAGGTTTGCATTTCGAAAAGCACTCTGTCACTGTGCTTTGTCTTCTTCCTTTGAGCCAATTTTTATTCAAATTGTTCGTTCTCCCTGTATTCCAAGTGATGTGACATTGCTAACCAGTCCACCATGTGGAACTTGTTGAATGTTTGACTGAAACTGATATAGACAACATCTAACACTCTGCCTCCATCAATCCTTCTCGTCATTTCTTCAAATTTAATCAAGTTATCGAGACACAATTTCCCAGGCGCAAAGCCATGTTGACTGTCCTCAATCAGCCCTTCCCTTTCCAAATACATGTAAATCCTGTCCTGAAAATCCCTTCCAACAATGTGCCCATCACTGATGTCATCCTCACCAGTCTGCAGTTCCCTAGCTTTCCCTGATCATCTTTCTTAAATAGTAGGGCCATGTCAGCCAACTTTCAGCCTTCCATCACCTCATCAGTGGCTATCGATGATACAAATATCTCAGCAAGGGGCCCATAAGTCAGTTCCCTAGGTTCCCATAAATGCCGAGGGTATACTTGATCCGATCCTGATGATTAATTCATCTTTATGCATTTTTAGGGTCAAGCACCACTACCTCCGTAACGTGGACACTTCTTACTGTTTATTCCTGAGTTCCCTCAGGTTCATATGCTTTGAACAGAAAGCACAGATACAAATTGTTCGTTTTAGGAACTCACTCATCTCCTGCGGTTCCATACTTAGGCAACCTTGCTGATTTTTAAGGGGCCCCATTCTCTCCTTATATACTCTTTTCTCCAAAATGTGTTTGCATAAATCCTTTGACTTCTCCTTAACCCTATTTACTGAAACTCTCTCATGACCACTTTTTGCCCTCATGATTCCCTTCTTAAGTATACTCCAACTGTCCTTTGCCTCCTGTAGGGATTCATGCAATCCCCACTGACAACACCTGATGCATGCCTCCTTCTTTTTCTTGATCCGAACCTCAATTTCTCAAGTCATCCAGCATTCCCTGCACCTATCAGCCTTGCCTTTCATCCTAACCAAGTGTACTGTCTCTGGAATTTCGTTATAAATTTGTGACGATTTCCCATTGCAAGCCATCCCTTTGCTTGCGAATATCACTCATATCAACTTTTGAAAGTTCACGGCTAATATCGTTCAAAATGACCTTGCTGAAGTTTAGAACTTTAGCATTTAGATCAGGTCAATTCTTTTTCATACTTATTTTAAAATGAATAAAATTATGGATTTTTTTTGCCCCAGAGTGCTACCCCACTGACAACTCAGTTACTTTCCCTGCCTTATTCCCCAAGAGTACGTCTAATTCTTTCTTTAACCTTCTCTTGGAAGTAAATCCATATGCTGAACAAAAAAAATTTCATGAACATACACAAAAAACCCTCTTTCTATGCAATTCTTTCACACTATGGCAGGCTCAGTCTATTTTTGGAAAGTTAAAATCTCCTACCGTGGCCACCTTATTATTTTTACAGATAACTGTCATATCCTTACAAATTTGCTTCTCAATTGAACCACTGACTGTTTATTTTTGTGGTGGGGAGTACAATTCCAACAATGTGGTCAACACTTTCTTATTTCTCAATTGCACACAAATAACTTCATTGATCACACTCATAGGAATATCCTCCCTAAGTACAGCCAGAATGTTGTCCAAAATCAAAAATGCCATCGCCCTTCTTCCCCACCTCCTTTGCAACCTTTTCTACCTGTCTGATAGCAGCTATCTGTTTGATCGTTAAGCTGCCATGACTGTCCATCCAGGAGCCACATTTCTGATAGCTGTGTTATCCCAGTCTCATGTCACTAACTGTGCCCTGAGTTAATCTGCAATACTGTCAGACCACGTGCATTGATACAAATGCAGTTTAACTTATCAGACCTACCTCATTCTCTGCTTTTCTCCAGCCTGCCTTGCCTATTTGACTTGCTTTTTTTAAAAAAACTACTGCACCAGACTCAGACTGGTCCCTTTTCTCACAATGTCGCTTGGTCCCTCCAGCATATCCATCTGCACCAACCCTGCATCCCACCCTCACCATCTTACCACTTTAAATCTTCCTGGATGGCTGTAACAATTCTCACTGCTAGAATATTAGGCCACTTCCCATTCAACTACAATCCATCCTCCTTGTAAAGTTCACTTCAACCCAGAAGAGATTCCAAATATCCAGAAATGTGTATCCTTTCCCCCATATCAACTCCTCAGCCCCGAGTCCATCTGCTCGATCTTCTCTCTTCCAAACCTCACTAGTTCGTGGCACCAGAAGTAATCCAGGTATTACTGTACTCACCAACCAACTTTCATACATCCTTCCCTAATTTCCCATGTTCTACCCTCAAAATCTCATCCATTTTCTCGTCCTGTGTTGTTAGTTCCAAAGTGTACAACAATCTCCTGTTCGTCTGTCGAGCCATTGAGAATATTATATACCCTGTCCAAGACATCCTTAACCCTCGCACTCTGTAGGCAACACACTATCCTGCTGTCTTGCAGTTGGCTGCAGAAACGTCTGCCTGTGTTTCTGCCTTGACAGTTCCCTGAAATCAATCACTTGGAACCTGATGTAACCCTCATTACAGTAGAGACAGTATGGCTACCAGAAACTTGGCTCTGAGTGCTATATTCCTCTGAGAGTCTGTCACACCCGAATTCCCCAAAACAGCATAATCGTTTGAGATGGAGATGGCTACAGGAGATTCCTGCATTGCCTGTCTACCCATCCTACATTTCCTACAAGTAACCCATCAACCTCACTGTATCTGCAGTATTTCTACCCCTGGAACAGATATTCATAAATAGAAAGCGGGACATAACACCAGCGCTTCGTCGGAGGCTCACTGATGATGTTACCTAGAATGGTGACGAAATATCTGAAAAACTAACCTTCCAGCTCAGCGAGCAAACTCACATCCAGAACCTCAACCTGAGCTACAGATATTCATCACATTCCCTCGCTTATGTAAATTCCTCTTTGCCTCCAGCTACTGCTGTAATTGATCCATGCGATCTGATATCATTCACAGAACATTACAGTGCAGTACAGAGCCTTCAGTCCTTGATGTTGCGCCAACCTGTGAAACCAAACTGAAGCCCATCTAACCTACACTATTCCCTTATCATCCACTGTCCCTCCTAACCATCAGCAAGTGACATTAAAGTAACCGTTCTGAGGGAGGGTCACCGGACCCGAAACATTAACTCTGTTTTCTCCTTCACAGATGCTGCCAGAGATGCTGAGTTTTTCCAGTGACTTTGTTTTTGTTCTGACGTTAAAGTCACATGTGTGTACCATTAGCAATGGCATCAGGAGAAACCACATGGAGCAGTCTGTCTGTGCATTCTCTGCTTCATTGGTTTGTCATGTTGGAGCATCAATGACATCCTTCTGTTTCTGTTTATGTGGCTTGAGGGTCGGAATGGCCGACTCCTGGTCCCAGGGAAAAGGTTTAAGGACCTGATTGGATGACCCCGGTACCTGTTTAACAGCTCGATGTGCTGATTAGACTCCTTGTCTTCCTGTGTAATAGGCAGGAGAGTGTGAATGGGCTGTGCCTCTTATTTCCCAATAGTTTATTGGGAGTAAAGGGTCAGAGACAATATCTCTGTGAATGATTAAGGAACAGTAAGGAAGAGGGGACAGTGGCTGTGCAGACTGAACAGGACTAACGTGATATCGCCCAGTAGGTAATTTCTTCTTCATAGACGGAATAAAACAAAACGCAGAGAAAGAAACTGAATAACTTAGGCTGAAGGAATGGAGAGTGACAATGTCAACTAAACACGATAGTTTGAAATGGATTGGAGGAGAAATGATTTTATATACTGTTTAATCTGTGTGTGTGTGCAGATAGGTAAGATTGTTGAAATCTCATTAATTAAAAGCTCATTTGTATTTTGCACTGCACCCCCACACTCTATGTTTTCTGTCACCGCTCCTCCACTTCTTTCAAGATATTCAAAAGATAATTTTCCAATAGTTTTCAGTTCTGAAGAAGGATATCGCTGGACTTGAAACCTTAGCTCTGTTTCTCTGTCTCCACTGATGCATCCAGGCCTGCTGAGTTTCTCCAGAAATTAATCAGCGCTCATTGAATTTTCAACAAAACAAAGAACTGTGCATGTTGGAAATCTGAAACAAGAAGAAAAAATGTTCGAGAAACTGGGAGCTTTAAAAAGGCATCACTGGATCCAACAGCTTGACTTTGCTTTCACTCTGTGGACACTGCCAGACCTGCTGAGTTTCTTCAGCAATTCGTGTTTTCGAATAAATTCCAAAAACATGTGTCAATGTTACTCAAACACCCTGTCCAACATGGATCACCATTCACTGAGAGGTGAGTGGCAGTGCAAGGTGCACAAATGCATTGGTTCCAAACGACATAACGCTGGCATCACTGACACTGCAGAGCTCTTAATCATGGTCAGGGAGAGAAACATTCTCTTTAAAAACCTTCCTACAGTGTGGAAGCAAGTCCTCCAGCCTAACAAGTCCACACTGACCCTCAGAGCATCCTATCCAGACCCAACCCCCGATTGCTCAGCTAATCTACACATTGCTCAACACTATGGGCAATTTAGCATGGCCAATTCACCTAGCCTGCACATCTTTATTCTGTGGGTGGAAACCAGACCACTTGGAGGAAACCGGCACAGACACGGGGAGAACATGCAAACTCCACACAGACAGTCGCCTGAGGGTGGATTCAAACCGACATCCCGGGTGCTGTGAAGCAGCAGTGCTAGCAACTGAGCCACCCTGCCACCCGAAGATACTGGAAGGGAAAAGGCTCACATGAATATGTTAAAGGGTTTTGAAGAATGTGACAAATTGGACGCGTGACACCATGGAAAAACCCTCAGATGAATGAGAATATTAAAATGGAAGTGTTACCACATCAGAAATCAGAGTAGGTCACTGCGTACCAGGGCGATGGGAACTCGGTCTGAACCGGGGGATATTACATTGCACTTATTGCAGCTCAAAACTGGGCATTTATGTGGTGATGGAAACCACAGCAGCAGCAGCAGAATTGTATTCCAGCAGAATCTGTGACTCTTTGTCCCGGATAATCCCTCAGTCTATGGTTCCCATGAAGCTGGTCAATGGTTCAGTGACAAGTGCAGGCAAACATGCCGGGGTCAGAACCATGTGTACCTGAAACTGATGCCAGCCCATTATAAATGCCAGATTTGGCTGCTTGCATTCCAAACAGCAGAACTAATGCATTACAGACAGGGTGAAATGATTGCAAGATCAACAGACCCAACTATCCTGCTAGAGCCAGTCATAAATGGTGATGGGGGCAGTAGGAGCTGCCGATGCTGGATTCTGAGAGAACAAGGTGTGGAGCTGAAGGAACACAGCAGGCCAGGCAGCATCGGAGGAGCAGGAAAGCTGACCTTTCAGGTCTGGATTCTTCTTCAGAAATGGGGGAGGGGAAGCGGATACTGAAATAAATAGGGGGGCGGCGGATGGAAGGTAGATAGTGGAGCAGACTGGTGGAGAGAATTTGGACAGGCCAAGGATGCTAGGATGAAGCCAGGAAAGGTGAGTATAGGTAGGGAGATGTGATGAGGGTTGGTCAGTGAGGAGGGAGGGGTGGGTGAGTGGGAAGAAAAAGGACAGGTCAAGGAGGTGAGTGGGAGGCCTGGTTTTGGGATGACGTCGGGGTGGGGTGATTCTGAATCTTGCACAGTCCACATTGATACCATTGCGTAGTAGGATTCCCGGGGTGCTGTTCCTCCAGTTTTCATTGTGGCACTGGAGGAGGCCCAGGATGGACATGTCGTCCAAGGAGTGGGAGAGGGAGTTGATGTGATTCGCAACTGGGAGGTGTTGTTTGTCATGAACCGAGCGTACATGCTCCACAAAGCTGTCTCTGAACCTCCGCTTGGTTTCTCCAATGTCCAGGAGGCCACATCAGGAACAGCAGATACAGTATATCACATTAGTGGATGTGAAGGTGAGCATCAGTTTAATGTGGAACGTTTTCTTGGGGCCTGGCATGGGGGTGAGGTGGGAGGTGTAGGGGCAGGTGTAGCACCTTATGCGCTTTCAGGCAAAAGTGCTGGGTGTGGTGCGACTGGTAGAGAGTGAGTCATGGAGAGACTGGTCCCTCCAAAAGTAGGATAAGGGTGGGGGTGGTTAATATATCCTTGGTAGTGGAGTCAGATTGCAGGAGGTGGAAATGGTGGAGAATGATGCATTGAATTTGCAGGTTGATCTGGTGATACGTGAGGACAATGGGAATTCTGTCTTTGTTTTTATTGCAGGGATGGAGTGTGAGGGCCAAGGTGCGGGAAATGCAAGAGATGCAGTTGAGGGTGTTTTGACTACTGTTGGGGGAAAATTACCACTCTTGAAAAACGAGGACATCTGGGATGTCTGGCAGTGGAATGCTTCTTCTTGGGGGCAAATGCGGCAGAGGCGAAGGAATTGGGAATAGGGAGTCACATTCTTGCAGGAAGGTAAGTGAGAGGAGGTGTCGTTGAAGTAGCTGGGGGAATCGGTGGGCTTTTAATAGATATTAGTTTCCAGATGGTTAACAGAGATGGAGACAGAGAGGTCCATGAAGGAGAGAGAGGGGTCAGAGATGGTTCAGGTGAACTTAAGTTTGAGTTGGAAGGTGTTAGTAAAGTGGATGAACTGTTCAATCTCCTTGTGGGAGCACAAGGCAGCACTGATACAGTTATCGATGAAATGCAGGAAGAGGCATCGGATTTTGCAGTGTAGCTGTGGAAGAGGTACTGTTCCACGGAACCTACAAAGAGACAGGTATATCTTGGGCGCATGCGGGTCCCTCAGGCCACCCCTTTCGTCCGTAGGAAGTGTGAGGAGTTGAAGAAGTTGTTAAGGGTAAGGCCGAGTTTGGTTCGGTGGACAAGGGTATCAGTGGAGGGCAACAGGTCAGCCCTCGGGAGAGGATGAAGTGAAGTGGAGAGCTTTTTGGCCATCTGCATGGTCAGTTAAACAGCTCCCGAGAGGAGAGGGTTCCAGAAATATCCCCATTCTAACTAATGGAACAGCCCTGCACATCAGTGCAACCTCAAAGATGTAGTGTCCGCACCATCTTCAGCCAGAAGTATCGAGTTGATGATTCACCTCACCGTCCAAAAATCAAATATGAAAAAGATAACTGGCCCTGTCGCCATTCCTCAAATCGGACTGAAGGCTTGTGCTGCACAACAAGCTGTGCCCCTGGGGAAGCTGTTTCATTCCAGCTCCAGCTCTGACACCTACCTGGCAATGTGGACAATTTAACAGCTATGAGCAGTTTCCTAAGAGGAGCATAATTGCAATCTGACCAATTGTCATGCCCTTAGTCTCTCTCTATTCTCCTCCTGACTTTATAAATCTCAGTAAGGTCACCCCTCAGCCTCCGAATCTCCAGGCAAAAGCCTATTCAGTTTCTCCCTGCAGCTCAAACTGTCCAACCCAGGTAACATTCTTATAAATCTTTTCTGAATCTTTTCAAGTTTCACAAAATCCTTCCGATAGCAGGGAGACGAGAATTGCATGCAATATTCCAAAAGTGGCCTAACCAGTGTACAGCCGCAACAGGACCTCGCAACAACTACACGCAATGCACTGGCCAATAAAGGCAAGTTGTACCAAATGCAACAGGAGTAGGCTACCAACTTTAAGGGCATTTAAATGGGCATTGGATAAACATATGGATGATAATGGAATAGTGTAGTTTAGATGGACTTCAGATTGTTTCACATTTCGGCACAACATCGAGGGCCTAAGGGCCTGTACTGCACTGTAATATTCTAATGTTCTATGTTAAATGCTTTCTTTACTATCCTATCTATCTCTGAATCCACTTTCAAGGAACCAAGCGCCTGCACACCAGGACTCATTGCTCAGCAATACTCCCCAGGGCCTTACCATTTAGAGTACAAGTTCTGCCCTAATTTGATTTCCAAAATGCAACACCTCAGATTTACTCAAATGAAACTACCTACCATTCCTTGGTCCATTGTCTGGAGAATTGACTTGTGGTCCATCCCGTGCGCTCTCCGGTCCCCAGTCCCTCGCACCCTCGCTCGCTCCCTCCCTGTTCCTCACTCCCTCGCTTGCTCCCTCCCTCCCCAACACTCCCTCCCTCCCACCTCACCATCCCACATCCCACTGCCCAGTTCCTCCCTCCCTCACTTTGTCTTGTGCTCCCTCCTCCTTTTCCGTCTCTCTGTCCATCGCTCCCTCCCTCCCCAGCCTCGGTCTCTCCCTCCCGTTGATCGATCATTCCGTCCCCGTCCCTCACTCCCTCCGTCTCCCTGTCCCTCGCTCCCCATCCCTCGCTTCCCATCCCTCACTCCCTCAATCCCGGTTCATCACTTACTTGCTTCTCATCCCTCCCTCTACGCTCTCCGAACCACCCCCATGTCCATCGCTCCCCTTCCCTTGCTCTTGCTCCCGCCCCCTCCATCCCTGTAACCTTTTTCAGTGTCCACTACATTTCCAATTTGGTGAACTTCTAGCTGGAAGTTTTCAAGGTCAATTAATGCCGGTCCAGCTACACTAAAATCCGAAACGAATTAAAAAGAAAGTCCGATTTTCCAGAAAAAAATATTGATTAAAAGAGCTAATTGCTGTCATTGATATTGTGGGATATATTTGCAAACTGCAGTTCATGCATAATATGAAAGAAAAAGACAAATCACAGCTCACATCACAGATAATTAAAGATAACGCAGCATTTTTTGAAGCAGCTGGAAGAGCACTCAAAATGCCATACCCAGTGGCTGTAGACTTCAAGATAAGTGTGATTAAATGTAGTTTTGTTTTTTTGATTGGAATAGACATGTTGAGCTGAAGGTCCTGTTTTTATGCTGAATGGATCTCTGACCTTAATTTTTGAAAACAGAAAAAGGAGTCTCACAATTTCCATAATACATCAGCTTTTGTGCTCCTGAGATGCTGTTTGGCCTGATGTGTTCATCCAGCTTCACACTTTGTTATCTTGGATTCTCCAACATCTGCAATTCCCATTATCTCTGATCACAATTTCCATATATTGTGAGCATCAAGTGATGAGGATTACAATCTCCAAGACCACACAGCATCCTGGCTTGAATCTATATCATTGTCCATTCACTGACACTTCTTCAGAATCCCGAACATCTCCATGAAACATATGTTAGTGTCCCTGTGTTTCACCAACATATTCTGAATTGAAATTAGACAGAGGCAACAAATGCTGGTCTTGCCAACAAAAGTCATCTCAACAATACAAATAAAAGTAATCTGTACTATTAAAGACATATATTCAGCCCAATCAGTTTACTAAAGTCGTTTTATTGAGATTTTAACTTTGTTCTATGTCTCTGATCTTGCTGAAAAACCATGAAACTTTCCTGAGTATTTTCGTAGTGTCGTTTAAAAATCGTATTTGGAAGTTCTACCCATCATTCTGAAAAGCAGCGCCTTCGTGGCCATTTGAAAACTTGGATCAGGAGTAAGTGATTAGAAAAATCAAACCAAGCCAGCCATGCGGTGAGCTCTTGAATGATGTGGCCTCAAATAAACGTTCCTCTCCACCCCTTATAACATTGGTGTGTTATTCTTAGTCAAGAATCTGTCTGACTCTCCGTTAAGAATATTCAATGATTTATCCTCCATCTCTCTCTGGAAAGACTTCCATAAACACACAATCCTTTGAAAGGGTAAAAGAAATCAGTCACCATTGTCTACCTGAGATATTCTCCAGTTTACAGTCCATCCACTGGTGGTAATCTCTTGACAAATGGAAATATTGTTTCAGCATTCAACTTGAAAAGACTGCTCGGAATATTTTGTGTTTAAACAAGGTCATGTGTCATTTGCCTAAAGTCCAATAAATCCAGGGCCAATCTGGTCATGATTTCCTCTGAAGATAAATACTTCTCAAAGGAATCACTTCAGTCAATCATCTCTGGATGGCTTCTGATTTCATCATGCACACAGCCTAATGCAGTCTCACCATTACCCTGGAAAAGTGTCCAGAAACTGCCCTCTTCGGCCTTGAGACTGCTTGACCATGTCCTGCAGCAAATCAGGTACTACAGCCACATTACCTTCCTTAGTACCAGCCTACAGAACTTGATCATCCCCATGGGACTACAGTCCACATTCAAGCCTTCCCAATTTTTCCCCAAGCGTGACAATGTCTACATCCAGAACATTAAGACACTTCAGAAGCATTTTCCCTGCGACTCCTGAAACACACACTCGCAGCAATGTGACGGCAACTCCAGGCACTGCAATCCAGCCTACCCCAGCTCACAGCCTCCCTCTCTCAGACATGCAAAGGACCTCTCCTGTTTTTTATTCTTCGTAGGATCCAGAACCTGAACTCACAATTCTACTCATCTTTAGTGGAGACAAAAAACCGTAAGTACAGTAAACCTCCTGGTGCCTACAACCCAAAACAGGCTTCCTCCACGTCCCAAACCCCAACCCTACCTAAGAACTTCCCCACAATGTGCCCGCCAACATTGGCCATGTGGCCACTCTTCTAGCAACCAGGGATGACGTCACATCCTCCGCCGCAGGATACACCGTTTCCGGGACAGCAAATGCCACCGCCTCCATTTCCAAGTCCAACACCACAGACACTGTGGACATTCCTACCGTCACCGCTGCTGCCTCCTCCTACCCCGCTCCTCCCACCACCAACGCAAATGGCGCTCCGCTCACCACCGATGCAACTCTGCCCATGCCAATGCAACTCTGCCCACCGCCGACGCAACTCCGCCCACAACCGTCACCGATGTCACTCCACCCACAGCCTCCACAGCCAGCAGCTCCAGAGGAGACAGAAACACTGAGCGCTGTCGAGTCTTCACCATCCCCACAGACCTCCCCTTACTGAGGACAAACGGTCAGTCCTCAGTAAGGGGCTCACCTTTGTCCCCTCCACGCACACATCAATCAATACCGGTCACGCTTAGATGTTGAGTAGTTTTTCCGCCGCCTCTGCCTCCATGCTTACTTCTCTAACCGTGAGCCTAACCCTCCCTCTACTGACCCCTTCATTCACCTCCAATGCACCCCCTCCTCCTGGGCACGATCCCAAGGTCCCCTACCCTCCCTTGATCTCTTCATCGCCAACTGCCATCGTGACATCAAACGCCTCAACCTCTCCATCCCTCACACTCACTCCAACCTCTTCCCTGCAGAACGTGCAGCCCTCCACTCCAATCCCAAACTCACCATAAAACCCATGGACAAGGAAGGCACAGTTGTAGTGTGGTGCACTGACCTCTACATCGCTGAGGTTACACGCCAACTCTCCAACACCACCTCCTACTGACCCCTTAATCATGACGCCACGCCTGACCACCAAACCATCATCTCCCAAACCATCCACAACCTCATCACCTCAGATGACCTCCCACCCACAGCCTCCAAACTCATCATTCCCCAACCCTGCAACGGCCGCTTCTATCTTCTTCCCAAAATCCACAAACCTGCCTGCCCTCGTTGACCCATTATCTCTGCCTGCTCCTGCCCCACCGAACTTATCTCCACCTAACTGGAATTCATTTTTTCACCCTTAGCCCAGGAACTCCCTACCTATGTCTGTGACATCAACCACACTCTCCATCTCCTGCAAAAGTTAAAATTCCCCAGTCCCCAACACCTCGTTGTTGCCATGGACGTCCAGTCCCTATACACCCGCACTCCCCATACAGATGGCCTAAAGGCCATCCGCTTCTTCCTATCCCGCAGTCCCAACCAGTTCCCCTCCGCCGACACCCTCATCCGCCTTGCTGAAACCGTCCCCACCCTCAACGTCTCTTTCAATTCCTCCCACTACCTACACACAAGGGGGGTGGCCATGAGTACCTGCATGGACCCAAGCTGTGCCTGCCTCTTTGTAGGTTATGTGGAACAATCCCTCTTCCATACTTACACGGGCCCTAAACTCCACCTCTTCCTCCATTACATTGATGACTACATCGATGCCGCCTCATGCATTCATGAGGAGCTCAAACCTTCCACCCCGCCCTTAAGTTCACCTGGACCATCTCTAATGCCTCTCCCTCCTTCCTGGGCCTCTCTGTCTCCATCGCCGGCAACCACCGAGAAACCAATATCCATTTCAAGCTCACTGACTCTTCGGTGCTGTATTCCAGCAAGAGGGCTGCATGGTAGCTCAGTTGAGGTCTCAAACAGGGGTCTCCTGGTGCTGCGTGTAGGTTGCAGAGAGCCTCAAACTTCCTCCCTGAAATAGGCCTAGACTGCCCTGTGAGAGGGAAAGTCCTGTCAGCTTTTACCCTGTCAAGCCACTTCAGATGTGATTACAGCAATGAGAGGTGTTCTCAGTAAAGCAGAACTCCAATGTGCACTCACTGGTTAGAGGCCTTTCCACTGTGTCCTGTGTTAGCACCCTCGCTGAGTTTTTAAAAAAATCATTTTGGCTTGAATCTGAGAGTTGAACGGTGACGTCTGGGCTGTGAGCAGCAGTTGTGCTAAAAAAAATACAAAATCAATTATTGGTTCCTGAGGCCAGGCCTGGAAGTTAATTGCAGGATGTTTCTTATTCAAAAACTGTGTCGACTCTTTTGGCCATTAATAAGGTCAGCATCTGGGAACTGGTGCCAGCAAGTCTGGGAGAGAATGTTGTCAAACAGAAGGACTTCAAAACTGGGCCAAATGCACATCTTTGATGCTGAGCTGGCTGCTGGTGTGACAGAGGCTCAGAGAAAGACCACAGAGTGGAGGGAGAGAGCTGAACAGGGTGGGTCCGTGTGGTTTGGATATTGGGGTTATTCTTTGCCCATCACCCCACCACAAAATCCAGCCAGTTGTTTCTCTCATTGTCCCTCTTCCCCAACACTACCCACTTCTGTACCTCCAGCCCCTATCCCACCCCTTGCTTCCCCCAGTATCAGCAAACTTCCAAAGATATTTCTGACATACTCTGTTACGTTTCTCAGGGCATTCAACAACTTGAAAACTGGATTGAAAATGAGAGACAGAGCAGCCACTGCAGAAGCTTCCAAAATCACACTGCACTTTCTTGAACTGCTGCAATCCACGTGGTGATGTAGCTCCCATGTTGCAAATTGGTAAGGAGTTATAGGATTTTCATCCAGTGGTGATAAGGTCGTGCTGTTTTTTGTGTCTGTTGTTGTCATTTTGTTCTTATGTTCCACCTTCAACAGAATAGAAACATAGAAAATAGGAGCAGGCGCAGGCCATTGTAGCTTTCGATCCTTCTCCGCTAGTCACTTTGATCATGACTGATCATTCTACTCAGCCTCTTCCCACTTTAGAGCCAGACCCTTTGATCCCTTAAGCCCCGACAACTATACATATCATCATCTTCTTGGAAACATCCAGTGTTCGGCCTTAACTGCTTTCTGTGGCAGCAAATTTCACAGGGTCACCAGACTCTATTTTTTTTTTAATTTCCTCATTTCAATCCTTAACAGCCGAGTCCATGCCCCTAAGTTCTGACTCCCTGGCCATTGACAACATCCTTCCTGTATTTACCTAGGATTTTATTGGTTTTTAAACACTGGTTCACCAATTATCACAACTGGCTCGTGCCTCATACCGTTTTAACTTCTTTCATTTAATTACAGGACCCAAGTCTCAGAAACAACAATATCACCCTTCAGCTTTGGTGAAGAATTCTATCGTATTGTGGTCACTCATCCTTAAGGGCCCGTACTCAACTCGATTGTCAATTATTCAATCCTCATTATACAATATCCATCTGCTTCTTCAACATGTTGATTCATAAAATTGTACCATATAGACACCAAGGATTCCTCCTCCACTGTACTGCTACAGTTGTGATTTGGGCAATTTATAAGTAGGTTGCAGTCACCTGTAATTAAAGCCATAACTTTATGCCTTATATCTCTCAATTCCACCCTAATGCCTTCCCCAATATTACTGCAGCTTGGGGTCCATATGCAGCACTAAGGTCATTTTCTGTCCATTGGTGTTTCTCAGCTCAACCCAGACAGACTCTACTTCACTACACCCTATATCCTGGCTCACATCAGTTTCCTGTTTTAATCAGCAGCTCCTGACAAATCATTTTCCCTCTTTCCTGCCCAATCCATCTTCCTCAGACAACCCACTTATTCCAGGTTTCAATCTTGTAAACCTCCTCTGAGCCACTTTGAATAAACGAACAGAAGACCAAAACCTGCATGTGGTATTCGAGATTTGGTCTGACCCCTTCCTTGTACAAATGAAGTGAACATCTTTTCATTGATGATTATTTGTTGTCATAACAAGGGAGATGGCCTCGTAGCTTTCTGCATTTCAAAGAGATCTTAATCAATTGGGGCAATGGGCTGAGGAATGGCAGATTGAATTTTATTTGGATAAATGTTTGTTTTACCACAACGCAATACTTCACAAAGGCAGGACTTGCACAATTAATGGTTGGGCTCTGGGTAGTGTTGCAGATCAGGAGAAAACCTCGGGTTTCAGGTACATCATTCTTTGAAATTTGCATCACAGATAGACAGGGTGGTTAGGAAGGCATTTAGCACACTTGTCTTCATTGCTCAGGAGTTGGGAAGTGATGTTGGCCAGTCCTCTTCTGGAGGACTGTGTGCTGCTCTGGTCATCCTGTTGTGGGAAGAATATTGTTAAACTGGAGTGGGTTTTGAAAAACTTACCAGGATATTGCCAGGAATGGAAGGGTTGAGTTATAAAAATACGCTGGATTGGCGGGAACTTCTTTCACGGGAAGGTAAGAGGTTGAGGGATGACCTTATGTAGGTTTAATAAAATAATGAGACACACAGATAAGGAATAACAAAAGGTCTTCTCCCTCAGGTGGGGGATTTCAAAACCAGGGGCATATTTTTAAAATGAGAGGAGAAAGATTTTAGAAAAGGCATGACGGGCATCTTTTCGTTTTATAGAGTGTTCAGTGTGTGGAATGAACTGCCAGAGGAAGTGATGGATGTGGGTAGTTACGATGTTTGAAAAACATTCAGATAAGGACATGAATTTGAATGGTTTAGAGCGAATATGGGCCAATTGCAGGAATTTTTTTTAAATAAGGAAAACATTGCTGCTATCACTAGAAGAGATGTTTCTGAAAAATCATCCCATGAAAACTTATGTTGAAATTAGAAATAAGAAATAAGAAAGGAACAATCATCTGATGGGATGGTACCATATGCTTCCTAATAGTCAGAGGGAAATTGAGGAACAAATATGCAGAGAGATCTCAGATATGTGTAAGAATAAGGTTATAATAGTTGGTAATTTTCAGTTTCCAAACATTTACTGGGGCTGCCATAGTGTTAAAGGTTTAGATGGTGAGTATTTTCTGAAATGCGTTCAAGAATTTTCTCTTTATCCATAAAATCGATGTTCCTATGAAAGGAAAAGGCGTAGCAAGTGACTGAAGTGACAGTACAGGGAAACTTTGAGTCTTGTGACAGAATTACTGTCAGTTTTAAAAGAATTATGGAACAGGATATGCCTTCCAGAAAAAGTAAATGCTTTAATTGGAGTAAGGCAAATTTTAATGCTGTGAGAAAAGAACTTTCAACACTTCTGAGGAAGGATTAACAGACCCACAACATTAACTCTGATCTGTCCTTCACAGATACTGCCAGACCTGCTAAGCTTTTCCAGCAGCTTCTGTTTTTATAACTTTCAAAAGTTGACATGAGTAGACGGCAGGGATAAGGATGTCTGATAAGTGGGGGGGGGGGGGGGGCTTTCGAAAATGTGACAATTCAGAGTCATTATGTCTGTGTCAGAGTGAAAGGCAAGGCTGGTAGGATTAGAGAACAATGGGTGAAAAAAGATACTCAGGTTTTAGTCACGAATAAAAAATATATAAATTAGTAGATATAAATAAAAACTCGGCTCAAATGAATCTCTTGAAAGTGTAAACGGTGTCAGGAGCATTCTTAAACAGGAGATCAGGATGGCAAAAAGGCAACATGAAATTGCCTTGGTTGATAAGGTTAAGAATAATTCGAAGAGTTTCTGCAAGTGCATTAAAAGCAAGAGAGCACCGAGAGAGCAAGCAGGGCTCCATGAAGATGAAAGAGGTCAACTCTGTGTTGAGCATCAGGAGAGGAGAGAGATTTGAAAGGAATATATTGCATCAGGTTTTACTGTTGAGAAAGAAATGGAGGTGGGACAAGTCAGGGGTAGAAATATTTTGGTTTGAAGACAGTTCACGGAGATGGGGGACATTTTTAATGAATATTTCTCCTCAGTGTTTACTAAGCAGAGAATCATGGATGCTAAGGAAACAAGGGAAGCAAGTGGGGATGTTTTGGACCATTGAGGTGGCGTTTGCAGCCTTAAAGCACGTTAAGGTTGATAAGTCCACTGGATCTGATGAAGTCCATCTTTGGACACTGTGGGAGGCTGGGGAAGAAATTGCAGAGACCCTTGCAGAGATTTTTCCATTCATCTTTTCTCACGACTGAAATTCCAGAAGACTGGAGGGTGGCTAATGTTGTCCCATTGGTTAAGAAAGGTAGCAAAGACCAGCCAGGGAACTACAGACCAGTGAACCAGTGGTAGACAAGGTATTGAAGATGATATTCAGGGAGTCAATCAACCAAAGCTGGGATATTCAAGATATGATGAGGGATAGTCAGCATGGATTTGTGCACAGGAATCATGTCTGACAAATCTGTTCAAGTTTTTTGAGGAGGTAAGCAAGAGGATTGATGAGGTTAGGGCAGCGAATGCTGTCTATATGGACTCTAGTAAGGCCTTTAACAAGGTCCCATACGGCAGCCTAGTCATGAAGGTTCGATTGTGTGGGATCCAGGGAGAGCTAGCTCATGGGATTCGAAATTGGGTCGATGGTAGGAAGCATAGCGTGATGGCTGAAGGTTGGTTCTCGGACTGGAGGCCTGTGGCTAATGGTGTGCCACGGGGGTCGATACTGGGATCTTTGTTATTTGTCCCTTACATAAATGATCTGGATGTGAACGTATATGGCATGATTAGTAACTTTGTATCATCTGCAAACTTAAGAGGAATCGCTGACGTATCAAAAATTACAGGTGGATTGTGATCAGATGGGGAAGTGGGCTGAGGATTGTCAAATGAAATTCAATACAGCTAAGGGTGAGGTGTTGGCCTTTGGAAAGTTAAGCCAAGGTAGGAGTTATACAGTGAATGGTAAGGTTCTGAGGAATATTGTGGAGCAGAGAGACCGAGAAGCACAAGTACATAGTTGGTGGAAAGCACCATCACAGGTAGACAGGGTGGTGAAGAAAGCATTTAGCATGCTGGCCTTCTTCGGTCGATGCATTGCATATAAGAGTTGGGATGTTATGTTAAAGATGTGCAGGTCATTGGTGAGGCCACACTTGCAGTGTGGTGTACAGTTTTGGTCACCCTGTTACAGGAAAGGCATAGTTAAACTGGAAAATGTGCAAAGAGGAGTTACAAGGATGTTGCTAGGAATAGTATGCAAGTTCTAAGGAGAGGTTGGCCAGGATTGGACTTCATTCCTTGGAATGGAGGAGAATGAGGGCTGACCTTACTGAGGTGAATAAAATCATGAGGGGCATAGATAGGATGAATGCATATATCCTTTTTCCCAGGGATTGGGAATGGAAAACTGGAGTGTATAGATTGAGAGGGGGCAGATTTCAGAAGGACGTGAGGGGCAACTTCTTCACACAGACAGTGGTGCATATTGGGAATGGGTTGCCAGAGAAAGTGGTTGAGACAGGCACAATAGCAATGTTTAAAACACATTTGGGTAGGTACATGGATGGAAAGTGTTTAGAGGGGGATATGGACCAAATGCAGGCAGTTAGAAATTGCGGAGTGGACACCATAGTCAGCATGGACCAGTTTGGGCCGAAGGGCCTGTTTCCATGCTGTATTACACTCTGACTTTAAACCTCCAGGTCCTGCTCTAGTGCATCAAATCATGTTGAGGGAAGTTAAAGAGAAAACATGGGGCCCCTTTGCAGAAATATTTGTATCATCTATAATTACGGGTGAGGTGCCAGATGACTGGAGAGTGACTAAAATTGTGCCTTCGTTTAAGGGATATAAGGAGAAGCCTGGGAAATACAGACCTGTGATCCTGACTTCAGTTTTGGGTGCGTAGTTGAAGGTAATTGTGAAAGGTAGAATTTATGTATTTGGAGAGTCAAGGAATGATTAGTTGATTGAGTTTTTTGGAGAAGGAGCAAAGAAGATGATTGCGGGCGGAGTGGTCGATGTAATTTATTTTGACAAGAGTAAAGCCTTTGACAAGGTTCCACAAGGTGGACTAAGTCGGACGTTAGATCGTATGGGACTCGGGGGAGGTGGGGGGGGGGGAGGCTTGTCAACTGGATACAAATATGGCTTTATGACAGGACACAGGGACTGGTGGTGGAGGGTTGTTTATCAGACCTGAGGCCTGTTCCCAGAAGTGTTCCACAGGGATCAGTGCTCGCTCCAATTTTGTTTGACTTTATATAAAAAAGCGATTTAGATGAGAATAGTAGAGACATGGTCAGTAAGTTTGCAGATGACACCAAAATAGGCAGGATAGTGGACAGCGAAGTAGGCTGTCTAAGATTACTAAGAGATCTTGATTTATAGGGTTAAGAGGCTGAGGAATGGCAGGTGGCGTTTAATTTGGATAAAGGCAAAGTATTTCATTTTGGTAACACAAACAAGATCTATATTCGTACAATTAAAAGTAGGGCCTTGGGGTTAGTGTTGTCGAACAGAGAGACCTCAGGGTTCAGGCCCTTAATTCTGTGAGGTTGGCGTCACATGTAGAAAGGGTGATTAAGTCGGTGTTTAGCCTGCTTGCCTTCACTGCTCAGACCTTTTGAGTATAGCAGTTGGGACGGTATGTTGATGTTGTGCAGAACATCAGTGAGTCCTCTTCTGGAATGATGTGTCTACTTCAGATCTCCTGTCATACGAAGAATATCATCATGCTTGGAAGGGTTCAGAAAAGATTTATCAGGATGTTGCCAGGAATGGAGGCTTTGAGTCCTAAGGAGAGGCTTGATCGGTTTGGGATATTTTTCCACTGCAGTCTAAGAATTGGAGGCGTGGACTTATATGTTTATAAAGTCATGAAGAGTACAGATAAGGTGAATGGAAGATCCCTTTTCATTCACGTGAGGTATTTCAAGACTCGGGGGCTGGAGAAAACCAGCTGAAACGTTCACTCTACATGTATGAAGCTGGACAGTTGCTTTTGCCAGACTATTTGACGAACGGCCAAAGAGATGGAGGGTAGGTGATGCTTCTCGTGGCTGGATTAACTTTCTACTCTGGGTGGCTTCATGCTACACTTACAGTCTATAGGTTACCAGTACTGGAGGGTATGAGTTATGAGGAGAGACTGGGACTTCACTGGAAAATAGGAGGTTGAGCAGTGACTTTAGAGAGGTTTATAAAATCATGAGGGGTATAATGTGAACAGCAAGGGTCTTCTCCCTTGGATAGGGGAGTCCAAAACTAGAGGGTATTTTTTAAAGGGAGAGGAGAAAGATTTAAAGGGCAGGAAGGGGGAGCTGTTTCAAACAGAGGGTCGTTTCTATGTGGAATGAACTGCCAAAGGAAGTGAAAGATGCAGGTACACTTCCAACATTTAAAAGACATTTGGACAGGTACATGAATAGGAAAGGCTGAGAGGGATATGGACCCAACTCAAGCAAGTGGGACTCGTTCAGTTTGGGAAGCCTGGTCGGCATGGACAAGTTGTAACGAAGGAGGCTAAAGAACTCAGAAATAAATTTTTGATATTTTGAAAATAGTTCACATTAGATGAGACGAAGTGCTAAATGTCTCAGAAAATATAAAGGTGGATAAATCTCCAGTACCTGATCTAGTGTATTCCAGGACATTGTGGGAATTAAGGGAGGAAATTGCAGAAATATTCGTATCATCTATAAATATGGGTGGGTGTGAGATGACTGGAGAGTGGCTGATATTATCCCTTTGTTTTAGAAGGGATGTGGGAGAAGCCTGAGAACTATAAACCTTAGCCTAACACTGGAAAACAGGGACAGAGTTAGAGTCAGTATGGATTTAAGAAAGGGAAATCATGTTGGACAAAACTGCCGGAATGTTGCAAGAATGCAACATTTAGAGTTGAAAAGGCAGTGGATGTTGCTTATGTCGGCTTTGAGAAGGCATTCAAAAGGTCCCACAGAAGAGATTAGCACGTCAATTTAAAGCATGAGAGATTGGGTATTCACAGGGATACAGAACTGTTTGGCACACAGAAACAGTCAGAGTAAACAGTCATTTCTTGTATGCCAACCAGTGACCAGTGTGGTACTGTGGTCCATGGTGGATCCCAGGTATTCATACAATCAATTAGTTATTTAAATGAGAAATGTGTCTCAGATTGAGATTATCCAGTTGGATTACAAAACTAGGAAAACACAATTCACTGACAGTAAGGATACAGCTGTAGCCGGGGGTGAAGAAGGCAAATGGTATTTTGACCTGCAGAGTTAGAGCATTTGAGTACAGGAGCAGGGATGTCTTACTGAAATTGTACAGGATCTTAATGAGACCACACCTGGGATGGTATGTGTAAATTTGGGATTTTTATCTGAGGAAGGAACTTCTGGCTATGGAGGCTGTTCACAACAGTTGATCAGACTGATTCCTGGGATGGCAAGACTTACATATAAGGATAGGATGGATTGGTTAGGATGACATTCACTGGAGTTTAGAAGAACGAGGAAAGATTTCACAGAAACCAATAAAATTCTAGGTAAATACAGGAAGGATGTTGTCAATGACCAGGGAGTCGGAGCTTAGGGGCATGGACTAGGCTGTTAAAGGATTGAAATGAGGAAATCAAAAAAAAATACAGAGACTGGTGACCCTATGAAATTTGCTGCCACAGAAAGCAGTTAAGGCCGAACGCTGGATGTTTCCAAGAAGATGATGATATGTGTAGTTGTCGGGGCTTAAGGGATCAAAGGGTCTGGCTCTAAAGTGGTAAGAGGCTGAGTAGAATGATCAACCATGATCAAAGTGACTAGCGGAGAAGGATCAAAAGCTACAATGGCCTGCACCTGTTCCTATTTTCTATGTTTCTATTCTGTTGAGGGTGGAATATAAGAACAAAATGACGACAACTGACACAGAAAAACAGCACGACCTTATCACCACTGGATGAAAATCCTATAACTCCTCACCAAATTGCAACATGGGAGCTGCTTCACTCAGCAGATTGCAGCAGTTCAAGAAGGTGCAGAGTGATTTTGGAAGCTTCTGCAGTGGCTGCTCTGTCTCTCACTTTCAATCCAGTTTTCAATCTGTTGAATGTTCTGAGAAAAGGAACATAGTATGTCAGAAATATCTTTGGATGTTTGCTGATACTGGGGGAAGCAAGGGGTGGGATAGGGGCTGGAGGTACAGAAGTGGGTAGTGTTGGGGAAGAGGGACAATGAGAGAAACAATCGGCTGGATTTTGTGGGGGGGTGATGGGTGAAGAATAACCCCAATATCCAAACCACACGGACCCACCCTGTTCAGTTCTCTCCCTCCACTCTGTGGTCTTTCTCTGAGGCTCTGTCACACCAGCAGCCAGCTCAGCATCAAAGATGTGCATTTGGCCCAGTTTTAAAATCCTTCTGTTTGACAACATTCTCTCCCAGACTTGCTGGCACCAGTTCCCAGATGCGGACCTTATTAATAGCCAAAAGAGTCTACACAGTTTTCCAATAAGAAACAACCTGCAATCGACTTCCAGGCCTGGCCTCAGAAGCCAATAATTGATTTTGCATTTTTTGGAGCACAACAGCTGCTCACAGTCCAGACGTCACCATTCAACTCTCAGATTCAAGCCAAAAATGACTTTTTAAAAACTCAAAACAAAACTCAGCGAGGGTGCTAACACAATACGCAGTGGAAAGACCTCGAACCAGTGAGTACACATTGGAGTTCTGCTTTACTGAGAACACCTCTCATTGCGGTAATCACATTCTGAAGTGGCTTGACAGGGTAAAAGCTGACAGGACTTTCCCGCTCACAGGACAGTCTCGGCCTGTTTCAGGGAGGAAGCCTGAGGCTCTCTGCAAACTAAACGCGGTACTGGAAGACCCCTGTTTGGGACCTGAGACCTAAACTGAGCAATCACGCAGCCCTCTTGCTGGAATACAGCACCAAAGCTGCCCTCCCCTTTAACCTGTACTCACCGCTTGTGGCTCTCATGGAGAACCATTTCATTCCGGATATCCCTCCCAGTACGCATGCTCACAATCACAATGAGCTGTGCGCATGCTCCATAGCTGAACACGCCGGTTTGAGACAATGGGAACTGCGGAAGCTGGAGAGTGTGAGATAACAAGCTGTGGGGTTGGATGGACACAGCAGGACAAACAGCATCTCAGGGGCACAAAAGCTGGTGTTTCGGGCCTAGACCCTTCTTCAGAAAAGGGGGATGGGGAGAGGGTTCTGGAATAAATAGGGAGAGAGGGGGAGGCGGACCGAAGATGGAGAGAGGAGAAGGTAGTTGGCTGTTGATTTGTTCGCCGAGTTTGGCAAATGAATTGCAAACGTTTCGTCTCCAGTCGAGAAGACATCATCAGTGCGTAGCTGCTGCTGCGGAAGAGAAGATAGGTGGAGAGGAGGCAGGCAGGTCAAAGAGGCAGGGATGGAGCCAGTAAAGGTGAGTGTAGGTGGGGAGGTAGGTAGGGGATAGGTCAGTCCGGGAAGGACGACAGGTCAAGCGGTCAGGATGAGGTTTGTAGGTAAGAAATGGGGGTGTGGCTTAAGGTGGGAGGAGGGGACAGGTAAGAGGAAGAACAGGTTAGAGAGGCGGGGACGAGCTGGGCTGGTTTGGGATGCAGTGGGGGAGGGGAGATTTTGGAGCTTGTGAAATCCACATTGATACCATTGGGCTGCAGGGTTCCCAAGCGGAATATGAGTTGCTGTTCTGTAACCTTCAGGTAGCATCATTGTGGCGCTGCAGGAGGCCCAGGATGGACATGCCATTTGCAGAATGGGAGGGGGAGTTGTTTAGTTCGAACCGAGCATGGGTGATCTGCAAAGTTGTCCCCAAGCCTCCGCTTGGTTTCTCCGATGTAGTGGAGCCACAATGGGAACAGCGGATGCAGTCTAGCACATTATCAGATGTGCAGCCTGGGATCGAGGTGAGGGGGGAGGGTTAGGAGCAGCTGGAGCACTTTCTGCGGTTGCAGGAAAAAGTGTCGGGTGTGGTGGGGCTGGAGGAGAGTGTGGAGCGGACACGAGAGTCTCGGAGAGAGTAGTCCATCCGGAAAGCAGATAAGGGTAAGGACAGGTGTGAGGGATGAGTTGTTCAAAATGTGGGAGACGCGGTCGAGGGAGTTCTCAACCACTGAGTCGGGGGAGGTTGCCGTCCTTGAAAAACGATGACATCTGAGATGTACAGGGGTGGAACTCATCAACCTGGGAGCAGTTGCGGCAGAATTGGGAATAGGGGATGGCATTTTTGCAGGAAGGTGGGTAGGAGGAGGTGTATTACAGGTAGCTGTGGGAGTCATGTGCTTGAAATGGATATTGGTTTCTGGGTGGTTGCCAGAGATGGAGACAGAGAGGTCCAGGAAGGAGGGAGTGGCATTAGAGATGGTCCAGGTGAACTTAAAGGTGGGGTGGAAGGTGTCAATGAAGTGGATGAACTGTTTGAGCTCCTCGTGGATGCATGAGGCAGCGTCGATGTAGTCATCACTGTAATGGAGGAAGAGGTGGAGTTTAGGGCCTGTGTAAGTATGGAAGAGGGAGTGTTCCACATAACCTACAAAGAGGCAGGCACAGCTTGGGTCCATGTAGGTACCCATGGCCACCCCTTTTGTAGGTAGTGGGAGGAATTGAAAGAGAAGTTGTTGAGGGTGAGGATGAGTTTGGCAAGGCGGATGAGGGTGTCAGCGTTGGGGCACTGGTTGGGCCTGCGGGATAGGAAGAAGCATGGGGAATGCGGGTGTATAGGAACTGGACGTCCATGGTAAAGATGAAGTGTTGGGGACTGGGGAATGGTAAGTTTTGTAGGAGATGGAGAGTGTGGGTGGTGTCACAGACGTAGGTAGGGAGTTCCTGGGCTAAGGGTGAAAAAATGAATTCCAGTTCGGTGGAGATAAGTTCAGTGGTGTAGGAGCAGGCAGAGATAATGGGTCAACGAGGGCAGGCAGGTTTGTGGATTTTGGGAAGGAGACAGAAGCGGCCGTTGCAGGGTTGGGGAATGATGAGGTTGGAGGCTGTGGGTGGGAGGTCATCTGAGGTGATGAGGTTGTGGAGGGTTTGGGACATGATGGTTTGGTAGTCGGGCATGGGGTCATGATTAAGGGGGCAGTAGGAGGTGGTGTTGGAGAGTTGGCGTGTAACCTCAGCGATGTAGAGGTCAGTGCACCGTACCACTACTGTGCCTTCCTTGTCCATGGGTTTTATGGTGAGGTTGGGATTGGAGCAGAGGGCTGTACGTTCTGAGGGAAGAGGTTGGAGTGAGTGCGAGGGGTGGAGAGGTTGAGGCATTTGATGTCACGATGGCAGATGGCGATGAAGAGGTCGAAGGAGGGTAGAGGACCTTCGGATGGTGCCCAGGAGGAGGGGGTGCATTGGAGGTGAATGAAGGGTTCAGTAGAGGGAGGGTTAGGCTCACGGTTAGAGAAGTAAGCATGGAGGCAGAGGCGGCGGAAAACCTACTCAACGTCCAAGCGTGACCGGTATTGATTGATGTGTGGGTGAAGGGAGACAAAGGTGAGCCCCATACTGAGGACTGATCGTTTGTCCTCAGTAAGGGGGAGGTCTGTGGGGATGGTGAAGACTCGACAGGGATCAGTGTTTCTGTCTCCTCTGGAGCTGCTAGCTGTGGAGGCTGTGGGTGGAGTGACATCGGAGATGGTTGTGGGTGGAGTTGCATTGGCGGTGGGCAGAGTTGCATTGGCGGTGGGCGGAGTTGGATCGGTGGTGGGCAGAGTGCCGTTTGCGCTGGTGGTGGGAGGAGCCGGGTAGGAGGAGGCAGCTGCGTTGACGGTAGGTGTGTCCTCAGTGTCTATGGTGTTGGACATGGAAATGGAGGTGGTGGCATTCGCTGTCCCGGAAACGGTGTATTCTGCGGCGGAGGATGTGACGTCA
Organism: Stegostoma tigrinum; assembly: GCF_030684315.1. Classification (NCBI taxonomy): domain Eukaryota; kingdom Metazoa; phylum Chordata; class Chondrichthyes; order Orectolobiformes; family Stegostomatidae; genus Stegostoma; species Stegostoma tigrinum. The sequence continues at coordinate 559,426 of NW_026728103.1, forward strand.
TCCCCAGTTGCTCCGAGAGTGGCCACATTGCCAAAGCTGGCGGGCACATTTTGGGCGAGTTCTTGTGTTGGGTTGGGGATTTGGGAGGTGTAGGTTGCCCGTTTTGGATGGGAGGCACCAGGAAGTTGACTGTACTTACGGTTTTTTGTCTCCACTGAAGCTGAGTAGAATTGTGAGTTCAGGTTCTGGATCCTATGAAGAATAAAAAAACAGGAGAGGTCCTTTGCAGGTCTGAGAGAGGGAGGCTCTGAGCTGGGGTAGGCTGGATTGCAGTGCCTGCAGTTGCCATCGCATTGCTGCGAGTGTGTTTCAGGAGTCGCAGGGAAAGATGCTTCTGAAGTGTCTTAATGTTCTGGATGTAGACATTGTCACATTTGGGGCCAAGTTGGGAAGGCTTGAATGTGGACTGTAGTCCAATGGGGATGATCTGGTTCCGTAGGCAGGTACTAAGGAAGGTGATGTGGCTGTAGTACCTGGTTTGCTACAGGGCATGGTCGAGCAGTTTCAAGGCCCAAGAGGACACTTTTTGGCCACTTTTCCAGGGTAATGGTGAGACTGCATTAGGCTGTGTGCATGATGAAATCAGAAGCCATCCGGGGATGATTCACCGAACTGATTCCTGTGAGAAGTATTTATCTTCAGAGGAAATCATGACCAGACTGGCCCTGGATTTATTGGACTTTAGGCGAATAACACACCATCTTGTTTAAACGCAAAATATTCCGAGCAGTCTTTTCAAGTTGAATGCTGAAACATTATTTCCATTTGTGCACGAGATTACCACCAGTGGATGGACTGTAAACTGGAGAATATCTCAGTTAGACAATGGTGACTTATTTCTTTTACCCTTTCAAAGGATTGTGTGTTTATGGAAATCTTTCCAGAGAGAGATGGAGGATAAATCATTGAATATTCCTTAGGGAGAGGCAGACAGATTCTTGACTGAGAATAACACACCAATGTTATAAGGGGTGGAGAGGAACGTTTATTTGAGGCCACATCATTCAAGAGCTCACCGCATGGAGGACTTGGTTTGATTTTTCTAATCACTTACTCCTGATCCAAGTTTTCACATGGCCACGAAGGCTCTGCCTTTCAGAATGATGGGTAGAACTTCCAAATACGATTTTTAAACGACACTATGAAAATACTCAGGAAAGCTTCATGGTTTTTCAGGAAGATCAGAGACATAGAACAATGTTAAAATCTCAATAAAACTGCTTTAGTAAACAGATTGGGCTGAATATATGTCTTTAATAGTACAGATTACTTTTATTTGTACTGTTGAGATGACTTTTGTTGGCAAGACCAGTATTTATTGCCTCTGTCTAATTTCCATTCAGAATATGATGGTGAAACCCAGGGACACTGACATATGTTTCATGGAGACGTTCAGGATTCTGAAGAAGTATCAGTGAATGGACAATGATATAGATTCAAGCCAGGATGCTGTGTGGTCTTGGAGATTGTAATCCTTATCACTTGATGCTCACAACATATGGAAATTGTGATCAGAGATAATGGGAACTGCAGATGCTGGAGAATCTAAGATAACAAAGTGTGAAGCTGGATGAACACAGCAGGCCAAACAGCATCTCAGGAGCACAAAAGCTGACATATTATGGAAATTGTGAGACTGCTTTTTCTGTTTTCAAAAATTAAGGTCAGAGAGCCACTCAGCATAAAAACAGGACCTTCAGCTCAACATGTCTATTCCAATCAAAAAAACAAAATTACATTAATCACACTTATCTTGAAGTCGACACCCACTAGGCATGGCATTTTGAGTGCTCTTCCAGCTGCTTCAAAAAATGCTGCGTTATCTTTAATGATCTGTGACCTGAGCTGTGATTTGTCTTTTTCTTTCATATTATGCATGAACTGCATTTTGCAAATATATCCCACAACCTCAAAGACAGCAATTAGCTCTATAGATCAATATTTTTTCTGGAAAATCAGACTTTCTTTTTAATTCATTTGGGATTTTAGTGTAGCTAGACCGGCATTATTTGACCTTAAACTTCCAGCTAGAATTTCACCAAATTGGAAATGTAGTGGACACTGAAAAAGGTAACTTCAGAGTACAATGGGATCTTGATCAGATGGGACAATGGACCAAGGAATGGTAGGTAGATTTAATTTGAATAAATCTGAGGTGTTGCATTTGGAAATCAAATTAGGGCAGCACTTGTACTCTAAATGGTAAGGCCCTGGGGAGTATTGCTGAGCAATGAGTCCTGGTGTGCAGGTGCTTGGTTCCTTGAAAGTGGATTCAGAGATAGATCGGATAGTAAAGAAAGCATTTAACATAGAACATGGAATATTACAGTGCAGTACAGGCCCTTCGGCCCTCGATGTTGAGCCGAAATGTGAAACAATCTGAAGTCCATCTAAACTACACTATTCCATTATCATCCACATGTTTATCCAATGACCATTTAAATGCCCTTAAAGTTGGTAGCCTACTCCTGTTGCATTTGGTACAACTTGCCTTTATTGGCCAGTGCATTGCGTGTAGTTGTTGGGAGGTCGTGTTGCGGCTGTACACTGGTTAGGCCACTTTTGGAATATTGCATGCAATTCTCGTTTCCCTGCTATCGGAAGGATGTTGTGAAAATTGAAAAGTTTCAGAAAAGATTTATAAGGATGTTGCTACGGTTGGAAAGTTTGAGCTGCAGGGAGAAACTGAATAGGCTTTTGCCTGGAGATTCGGAAGCTGAGGGGTGACCTTACTGAGATTTATAAAATCAGGAGGAGAATAGATAGGGTATCTAGACAAAGTGTTTTCAGCGGGGTCGGGGAGTCCAAAATTAGAGGGTGCGAGTTTAAGGTGAGCTGGAAAAGATTTGGAAGGAACCTCCGGGGTAACTTTTTCACACAGAGGGAGGTGAGTGTGTGGAATGAGCTGCAAGGGGAAGTAATGGAGTTTGGTACAATTACAACATTTGAAAAGATGGGTATGTGATTAGGAAAGGTTTAGAAGGATATGGGTCAAAAGCTAGCAAATGGGACAAGATTTATTGGGTATATGTAATTGGTATGGATGAAGTGAACTGAAGCCTCTGTTTCCATTCTTCACAACTTTCTGACTCGATGATTTGATGAATTTCTGATGAATAGTTACACACAGGATATTTGTCACTAGAAGTTGATTATCTCATTGAATATCAAGGTGGTGCTTTTGGATTTCCTCCTGTTGGAGATAACTCCTGCCAGACAACGTTGAAGAACTATTCTAGTTAGCCATTCATCAGCTAAACCTGAATGGTGCCCACATATTTTGGAATAATGACATAGACTTTTGCAGGAATTGAGGACTGTGAAGCGGTGCTGAAGAATCGGTTTCAGTACAGTTGGATCAGTGATATTTTAGCCCCCTGTCAATATGGCCTGATTGTTTGTGAGCATTCACAATCCTGGCTCAAACAGAAACATTCTCTTTGGAAATGCATATTCGAGTGGCACAAACATGGAACCAGATCATGGAAACAGCACTGGAGGGGAGTGGGGATTAAGAACTGGCAGGAAAACAAATACATTCTCAAAGTGTGTACATGGGAAGAAGGAGTTTATTCTTCTTTTGAGGAATGACACCATAACAGCTAAAATACTTTATTCTAATGAAGAGAAAGCTGTATCCATTTTATTGGTTTCATTAAAATAATGGCGATAAACAGCTGGAATAATCTTGCACTGACCATGTGAAAAATCCTGGATGTTTTCAGAGACAGCTGGGTTGTCCAAGGCTGAGTAAGTGCTCATACTGTGTGAGTGATGCTATTTATAAAAACTTTCTGAACACAGTTGATGGAACAGACAAACAAGTGCCATTGGCTCGTACTTCGGAATATATCAGACCTTTCATGGCTGCTCCCGCATAGAATCATTCTGTCCCTGGCTCTTTCGTCCATGGGCTTTAATGAACAACATCATCGTACACACCACATTTGATTTTAGTTTTGGTCACTTGAATCAAGAAATGTAAATGTTACTGCTTTAAAGCACATAAACTGCAATGAAGAACTTTGTATCTTCAACATACAATGTTGTTTTATTACAGCAGTGAAAAATCCACACTTTCTCTGCAAGGCCAACCCAATTTTGCTCCAGCATTTTTTTTGTACAATCAGCACAGTAATGACATTTTTTTGAGGGCGGGTAGTGTATTGATGCAGGTGGTTACAGCATTGCACGTGGACAGCAAGGCAGAGCCACTTAACCTGCAAAATGAAAACATCCATCATTCTCCCTCACCACTACATCTTTAGAGCAATTGGTGATGGAGTATACGATAAATAGCCAACGATGTTAACATCCAATCCAGCCCAGTTTCAATTGTGAACCAAAGGTTCACTGAAGGTGTATTGAAAGGGGTTAACTGGAACTATTTGTTCAGTGACTGTGATTGATGTCAGTCTCTATGGATTGTAACTGCGTCACAGAAAGCTTTCCCTCTCCTAGAACTAAGGCGCTCTGTTCAATTACTTATCCCATAGTATAAGCGGGAGCATCAGTGACAGCACTAACAGGGATCGGCAGCTGCAGACAGAGGGGGTGGAGAGATCAGAATCTGAGGACAATAGACTGGAATGTTACAACAATGGATCAGAATCTGAGAACAATAGACTGGAATGTTACAACAATGGATCAGAATCTGAGAACAATAGACTGGAATGTTACAACAATGAATCAGAATCTGAGAACAATAGACTGGAATGTTACAACAATGGATCAGAATCTCAGAACAATAGACTGGAATGTTACAACAATGGATCAGAATCTCAGAACAATAGACTGGAATGTTACAACAGTGGGCAGGGGTTTATCCTCGGGTCTTTATTATCTGACTGCATCTTGGTCAACGTTACCACTTCGAATACTAGGTGTACTGATGATTATTCAGGCTGGTTACTCTTCCATTCTCGCTGTTGTTGGTGTTCCTGGTAAGCCTTTCTATCTCTGTCCAGTCACTACTGCTGTAAGGCATATACAACTTTGTTGCCGTTTCTGTTACCTGTGTTTGGAAAAGCTGCCAACAACTATCTTCAGTTTCAATTAAAACCTCGCTTTATTGTCCATGAATTTTAGACTCATCCTTCACAAGCATCTGAGAACAAGGCTTGCTCACAACATTGAGGGCATTTTTTGATTTATGTCTTACTATTGTATCCATCAACAAATTTGTCAAACACCAGCTCCATAATATCTGCACTCTCCCCCTCTGCCTCTGCGCTGTGGCTGGATAAAACATTATCTATGCCTTGGTAAAATTAAGACTTTATGGTTCCAGCTGTCTTCTGACCAGTCTTTCAAGTTACAAATAATTTGATCACACCCTTGTTCTTGTTTTCAAAGTAACTAGCGATAGGGACACCATGTTAGAGTAGTTAAGTCACTCAGCAGGTAATGCAGAGACACTGGTTATTACATGATAGATACTGTTTCAAATCCTACCACAATTGGTGGTAGGACTTTCATTCTAATGATAAGAATTGTAACCAAGGCCAAATTCACTAATAGCAACCATAAAACCAGCAGCAATTTGTCAAAAAAACCTATCTCATTTCACTGATCTCCTCTGGTAAAGAAATCTAACGTTACTACCCGGGCTGGATTAAGGGTGAATTCAGACCCACAAAATGTGTTTGGCTTCAAACTGCCTTGTAGAATGGTCACAGCTAAAGGTAATTAATGATGGTCATCAAATGCTTCTTTTGCCAATGATTTCGTCATCCCGTGAAATTTATTCTAAAAAAAACAGTAAAACCAAAGAAAGAAGTATGTTAGAGATCTGAAACAAAAATAAATCAAAGTGCTGAGGAAAGTGAACAGTTTGGCAGGCTCTGATGAAATAAAAGCGAAGTTAACATTTCAAGTCGACTGAACAAACATCAGAACTGAAATCTGCTGGCAAATATTGTGATTTATGGTGGTGACAGGGATATTTGTTTTGAAGGGGGAAGGAATGAGTTGAATAAATTGAGAAAGAGACAGCGAGAGAAAAATATAAGCAAAAAAAGGGATTGTTGATGATCAGGTGGGATAGAAGTAAAATGTGAAATTAATTACTTTTTTTTTGCCTTTTCCCATATTCCTGAATATCATGCCCATGTAGATATACTTCTAAGTCCCTGCTTAAAGTAAGCTGTGTCACCTCAGTCTGTCTTTCCTGAATGTGGGCATCTTCTTTGTGCATTAATGGTTTGTGGGTGTGACTGGCTGGGCCAGCATTTACTTCCCTTTCCTCGTTGCCCTTGAGAAGGTGTTTATGAGCTTTTTTCTTGCATCTCTACTGTACACATGCTGTGTATTGCTGTAAATAGGTCTGTCCTGTGTCATTTCTGTGAGACTTTGTGGTGATTGATATAACTGAGTGGCTGGTTTGGTCATTCCAAATGGCAGTTGAGAGTCAACCACATTGCTGTTGGTCTGGAGTCACATGTAGGCCAGGCCAGGTAAGGACGGCAGATTTCCTTCCCTGAAGGCCATTAGTGAGCCAGGTGTTTTTTTTTCCCAATGATCAATGATGGCGTAATAGTTTCATCATTCCAGGTATTTCAATGAATTCAAATTCCACAATCTGCCATGGCGGGATTTGAATTGGGGTGTGGTTCATTACCTGGATCCTTGGATTAATAGTCTAGAAATAATTCCACAAGGCCATCTCATCCCCAACATCCCCTGTCAACTCCAGCAGCAATAGTGGTGTTGCTGTTACTGTGACTGTGGTACAGAAAATTGTGCAATTACATTGTTAACTGCTTCTATTCAGTGTGGGCACATTAAAATTTCAGTTCATTGTGACCGCACAGAGATATAACGGTTTATCAGCCAGGAAAATAAACTAAGGAGAGGAAGGCATTTTCAACACTGAGAGAGTGCGCCATGTATGCACCAGGGAGAGGCCAGTACTGACAATGGCCATCAAGTGAAATGGTTTCATTCCAGAACTTCCTCAGAGATAGTAGGAACAGCCAATGCTGGAATCTGAGATAACAAGGTGGAGAGTTGGATGATCACAATAGGCCAGGCAGTATCAGAGGTTCAGGAAAGCTGAAGTTTCGGGATTTGAAAATGTTAGGTGCATATTCTGGCTGGGAGGTTTGCTGGTGTCACTCAGGAGGATTGAAATTAGCTTGGCAGGGGTGTGGGAATCAATGCAAAGTGAATGGACTGAAAGGGAACTGGAGAATAGGGCCAGTAAGACTCAGAGAAAGAACAGTCTGGGAATGGTTGCTGATCAAAGCGGATCGAGTAGACTGAGGTTCACCTGTTTCAATGCAAGAAGTGGAGGGCAGGTAGGGCAGAAGAACTTGGAGCTTGGATTAGTACTGAGAGCTATGATGTTGTTGCTATTACAGAGACTTGCTTAAGGGAGGGACAGGATTGATCGCTTAACGTTCCAGGATACAGGTGTTTCAGGCAGGATTGAGGCAGGTAGATAATGGGTGGGGGAGTTGCACTACTTGCTAAGGTGCTAATCACAGCTGTACCACGGGAGGACACCTCGGATGGCTCATACAGCGAGGCAATATGGGTAGAACTCAGGAACAGGAAGGGTGCAGTCACAATGTTTGGGGTTTACTATAGGCCTTCATACAGTCAGCAGGAGATAGAAGAACAGGTTTGAAGCCAGACTTTGGCAAGATGTAAAAGTACAAGGTTGTTGTTGTGGGTGATTTTAACTTCCCATACATTGACTGGGACTCACTTAGTGCTTGGGGCTCGGATGGGGCAGAGATTGTAAAGAGCATCCAGGAGGGCTTTTTAAATCACGATGTAGACAGTCCATCTTGGAAAGGGGCCGTACTGGACCTAGTATTGGGGAATGAACCTGCCCAGTTGGTCGATGTCTCAACAAGGGAATAGCTCAAAGACTGTGATCACAATTCAGTGAGTTTAAGGGTCTTGATGGATAATGATAGTTGTAGTTATCGAGTGAAGGTGTTAAATTGGGGAAAGGCTAATTATAACAATATTAGGCAGGAACTGAAGAATGTAGATTGGGACAGATGTTTGAGGGCAAATTCACATCTGGTATGTGGGAGGCTTTAAAGTGTAAGTTGCTGGGAAGTCAGGACAAGTACGTTACTGTAAGGATGAGGGAAAGTACGGCAAGTTTAGAGAACCTTGGATAATGGGAGATATTGTGAGCCTAATTAAAAAGAAAAAGGAAGCATTTATTAAGGGCAGGAGGCTGGGAATATACGAAGCGAGGGTAGAATATAAGGAAAGATGAAAGAAATTTAAATGAGGAGTCAGGGCGGCTATCAAGGGGTCATGAAAAGTCATTGACCAACAAGATTAAGGAAAATCCCATATATACATACAAAGAGCAAGAGGGTAGCCAGGCAGAGGGATGGCCCACTCAAGGACAGGGAAGGGAATTTATATGTGGAGCCAGAGGAGTATGGCGAGGTATTAAATGAGCACTTTGTGTCAGTATTTACCGTGGAGAAGGACGTGGTGGATGATGAGTCTGGGGAAGGGTGTGTAGATAGTTTGGGTCATATTGAGATCAAAAGTGTGGCGTTCCTCAGGAATCAGTGTTGGGACCTTTGCTATCTGTAATATTTTTCTATATAAATAATTTGGAGGAGAATATAACTGGTCTGATTAGTAAGTTTGCTGATGACACAAAGGTTGTTGGAATTGCGGACAGTGATGAGGATCGTCAAAGGACAAAGCTGAATATCGATAGGTTGGTGACTTGGGCAGAGATATGGCAGATGGAGTTCTGTCTGGAAACATGTGAGGTAATGCATTTTGGAAGGTCTAATCCAGCTGGAAAATATCCAGTAAATGGCAGAACCCTGAAGAACACCCATAGGCAGTGGGATCTGGGTGTCCAGGTACACAGGTCACTGAAAGTGGCTACGCAGGTGGAAAAGGTAGTCAACAAGGCATATGGCATGCCGACCTTCATTGGCCTGGGCATTGAGTCTAAAAATTGGCAGGTAATGTTGCAGCCTGTCCTGTATCAGAGACCATTGAAGAGTTCAACACGGGTCTGGAGTCACTTTTAGGACATACAAGGAAAGCACAGTAGATTTGCATCCTGAAAGTACATTGTTGAAGCCCATTGGTTTTTACAATCGATGTTGGCATCAAGGCCCACTTTTACTGACACCAGGTTTGAAATTTTGGTATTTTGTTAATTGTTCTTAACATCCCTTGGCTGCCAAAGCATTAGCCTGGTCTGGATCAGTAATCTAATGATATTTCCACAACAGCACCATGTCCACATGGAGACCCATCAGAAACCACACTGAGCAGGTTATTTCTGTGCTCTCTGACAGCTCTGTCAAAAACAACTTCCAACAATTCGACCACCCTGATGAGACTGAGGGTGTGGCAGTTGGTCAGATTGTAACTATTCTCCTCTTTGGGGACTGGGCTCAGCTGAGTGATTGTCCACATTGCCAGGTAGGTGTCAGAGTTGTGACTGGAATGAAACAGCTTCCCCAGGGGCACGGCTTGTTGTGCAATCAAAGTGGTGTCCTTCCTCATCGGTATGTAAGGATACTAGTGATAGTGGGTCATGTCTTTTTGTGGCCAGTCGATGTTCATGTATCCTGGTGGCTAGCTTTCTGCCAGTTTGTCCATTTGATTGTCCATTTGTCCTGTTTGATTGGGACAACACATCTATCCTAGGACAAGCCAAACAGAGACACGCATGAGAATTCCTAGAAGCATGGCATTCCAACCGGAACTCCATCAACAAACACATTGATTTGGAGCCAATGTATCATCCTCTGAGAAAAAGAACAGGAAATGACATCACCAACCCAAGAAAACCTAACCAGATAAATAGAAAGCGGGACATAACACCAGTGCTTCATCGGAGGCTTGCTGATGATGTTACCTAGAATGGTGATGAAACGTCTGAAAACTAACCTTCCAGCTCAGCAAGCAAACTCACATCCAGAAGATCCTCTGTCTAACCTGTCATCTATTTTCTAATGGTCTGGGTCCATTTTCCCCCTGCCCATCCATACACCTGTCCAAATATATCTTAAAAGATGCTAACGCGTCTGCGTCTACCATCTCCGCTGGCAACGTGTTCCAAGCACCCACCACCCTCTGTGTAAAGAACTTTCCACACATATCTCCCTCAAACTTTCCTCCTCTCACTTTGAACTCATGACCCCTAGTAATTGAATCCCCCACTCTGGGAAAAAGCTTTTTGCTATCCACCCTGTCTATACCCCTCATGATTTTGCAGACCTCAATCAGGTCCCCCCTCAATCTCTGTCTTTCTAATGAAAATAATCCTAATCTACTCAACCTCTCTTCATAGCTAGCACCCTCCATACCAGGCAACATCCTGGCGAACCTCCTCTGCACCCTCTTCAAAACATTCACATCCTTTTGGTAATGTGGCGAACAGAACTGCACACAGTACTCGAAATGTGGCCGAACCAAAGTCTTATACAATTGCAACATGACCTGCCAACTCTTGTACTCAATACCCTGTCCAATGAAGGAAAGCATGCCATATGCCTTCTTGACCACCGTATTGACCTGTGTTGTCACCTTCAAGGAACAATGGACCTAAACACCCAGGTCTCTCTGTTCATTCATTTTGCCTCAGATTTTTCCATTTACTGTATTGTTCACCCTTGAATTTGATCTTCAAAAATGCATCGCCTTGCATTTGCCCGGATTGAACTCCATCTGCCATTTATCTGCCCAACTCTCCAGTCTATCTATATTCTGCTGTAATTTCTGACATAGAACATAGAACAGTACAGCACAGAACAGGCCCTTCAGCCCACAATGTTGTGCCGACCATTGATCCTCATGTATGCACCCTCAAATTTCTGTGACCATATGCATGTCCAGCAGTCTCTTAAATGACCCCAATGACCTTGCTTCCACAACTGCTGCTGGCAACGCATTCCATGCTCTCACAACTCTCTGCATAAAGAACCTGCCTCTGACATCCCCTCTATACTTTCCACCAACCAGCTTAAAACTATGACCCCTCGTGCTAGCCATTTCTGCCCTGGGAAATAGTCTCTGGCTATCAACTCTATCCATGCCTCTCATTATCTTGTATACCTCAATTAGGTCACCTCTCCTCCTCCTTTTCTCCAATGAAAAGAGACCGAGCTCAGTCAACCTCTCTTCATAAGATAAGCCCTCCAGTCCAGGCAGCATCCTGGTAAACCTCCTCTGAACCCTCTCCAAAGCATCCACATCTTTCCTATAATAGGGCGCCCAGAACTGGACGCAGTATTCCAAGTGCGGTCTAACCAAAGTTTTATAGAGCTGCAACAAGATCTCACGACTCTTAAACTCAATCCCCCTGTTAATGAAAGCCAAAACACCATATGCTTTCTTAACAACCCTGTCCACTTGGGTGGCCATTTTAAGGGATCTATGTATCTGCACACCAAGATCCCTCTGTTCCTCCACGCTGCCAAGAATCCTATCCTTAATCCTGTACTCAGCTTTCAAATTCGACCTTCCAAAATGCATCACCTCGCATTTATCCAGGTTGAACTCCATCTGCCACCTCTCAGCCCATCTCTGCATCCTGTCAATGTCCCGCTGCAGCCTACAACAGCCCTCTACACTGTCAACGACACCTCCGACCTTTGTGACGTCTGCAAACTTGCTGACCCATCCTTCAATTCCCTCGTCCAAGTCATTAATAAAAATTACAAACAGTAGAGGCCCAAGGACAGAGCCCTGTGGAACCCCACTCACCACTGACTTCCAGGCAGAATATTTTCCTTCACAGACCCCTTCACTATCAGCTACTCCACCAATCTTAGTGTCATCTGAAAACTTGCTGATCAGACCACCTGCATCTTCCTCCAGATCATTTACACATATCACAAACAACAGTGGCCCCAGCACAGATCCCTGTGGAACACCACTGGTCACAGGTCTCCAATTTGAGAAACTCCCTTTCACTACAACACTCTGTCTCCTGTTGCCTAGCCAGTTTTTTATCCATCTAGCTAGCACACCCTGGACCCCATGTGACTTCACGTTCTCCATCAGCCTGCCATGGGGAACCTTATCAAATGCCTTATTGAATTCCATGTACATGACATCTACAGCCTTTCCCTCATCAATCAACTTTGTCACGTCCTCAAAGAATACTATTATGTTGGTAAGACATGACCTTCTCTGCACAAAACCATGTTGCCTATCACTGATATGCCAATTTGCTTCCAAATGGAAATAGATCCTATCCCTCAGTATCTTCTCCAGTAGCTCCACTACCACTGATGTCAGGCTCACCGGTCGATAATTACCTGGATTATCCTTGCTGCCCTTTTTAAACAAGGGGACAACATTAGCAAGTCTCCAGTCCTCCGGGACCTCACCCGTGTCTAAGGATGCTGCAAAAATATCTGTTAAGGCCAAGTCTATGTCCTCTCTCGCTTCCCTCAGCAACCTGGGATAGATACCATCCGGACCAGAGAACTTGTCCACCTTAATGACTTTTAGGATACCCAACACTTCCTCCTTCCTTATGTCAACTTGACCTAGAGTAAGCAAACATCTATCCCTAACCTCAACATCCGTCATGTCCCTCTCCTTGGTGAATACTGATGCAAAATACTCATGAAGAATGTTACCCATTTTCTCGGAATCAGCACATAACTTTCCTTCTTTGTCCTTAAGTGGGCCAATCCTTTCTCTAGTTACCCTCTTGCTCTTTATATATGAATAAAAGGCTTTGGGATTTTCCTTAACCATGTTTGCCAGCAATATCTCATGTCCTCTCTTAGCCCTCTTAATCCTTTGTTTCAGTTTCGATCCACATTCCCGATATTCTTGCAAAGCTTCGTCTGTCTTCAGCCGCCTAGACCTCATGTATGCTTCCTTTTTGCTCTTCGTTAGTCTCACAATTTCAATTGTCATCCATGGTTCCTTCATCTTGCCATTTCTCTTCCTCATTTTCACAGGAACATGTCTCTCCTGCACACTAATCAACCTCTCCTTAAAAGCCTCCCACACACCAAATGTGGATTTACCTTCAAACAGTTTCTCCCAATCTACATTCCTCACATCCTGCGGAAACTTGGTATAGCCAGCCTTCCCCCAGTTTAGTACTCTTCCTTTAGGACCACTCTCATCCTTGTCCATGAGTATTGTAAAACTTACGGAATTGTGGTCGACATTTCCAAAGTAGTCCCCTACTGTAATATCAGCCACCTGGCCAGGTTCATTCCCCAGCACCAGGTCCAGTATGGCACCTTCCCGAGTTGGACTACATACATACTGCTCTAGAAAACCCCCCTGGACACTCCTTACAAATTCTGCTCCATCTTGACCCCTAACACTGAGTGAATCCCAGTCAATGTTGGGAAAATTAAAATCTCCCATCACCACCAGCCTGTTTCTCCTACACCTTTCCATTATCTGTTTCCATATTTGTACCGCTATCTCACGCTCGCTGTTGGGAGACCTGTGGTACAGCCCCAACATTGTTACTGCATCCTTCCTATTTCTGAGTTCTACCCATATTGCTTCATTGCTTGAGTCCTCCATGGGGCCCTCCTTCAGTATGGCTGTGTTATCGTCTTTGACAAGTACTGCAACTCCTCCACCCCTTTTATCTCCCTCTCCAACCCCACTGAAGCATCGATATCCTGGGACAACTAGTTGCCGAGCATACTCTTCCCTCAACCAAGCCTCAATAATAGCAATAACATCATACTTCCAGGTACTGATCCAAGCCCTAAGCTCATCTGCCTTATCAACTACACTTCTCGCATGAAAACAAATGCACCTCAGACCACCTGTCCCTTTGTGTTCATCATCTGCTCCCCGACTACTATTCCCTTTAGTCACATTGACTCCATTAACTTGTTCCCTCCAGGCTTTCGTTCCTTCCTCTTTTCTGTCCAATATTCGGTTCCCATCCCCCTGCCACATTAGTTTAAACCCTCCCCCACAGCATTAGCAAAAGTACCCTCAAAGACATTGGTTCCAGTCCGGCTCAGGTGTAGACCATCCAATTTGTAATAGTCCCATCTTCCCCAGAACCGGTTCCAATGTCCCAAAAATCTGAACCCTTCCCTCCTACACCATCTCTCAAGCCACGCATCCATCCTCGCTGTTCTTTCATTTCTGCACTGACTCGCATGTGGCACTGGTAGCAATCCTGAGATTACTACCTTTGAGGTCCTACTTTTTAACTTGGCTCTTCACTCCCTAAATTCTGCTTGGATGACCTCATCCCATTTTCTGCCTATATCATTGGTGCCTATATGCACCAAGACAACTGGCTGTTCATCCTCCCCCTTCAGAATGTTCTGCAGCCGATCGGAGACATCCCTGACCCGTGCACCTGGGAGGCAACATACCATTCGAGAGTCCCGTTTTCGACCGCAGAACCGCCTATATATTCCCCTTACAATTGAATCCCCAATGACTATCGCCCTTCCATTCTTTTTCCTGCCCAAATAAATGAAGACAGCCCCCGCTCGAGGTAAGCTTTTTAAAGTGGGAACAAAAAACGTTACCTTCCCAGCAACCTCCTGGCGCTCTCTCTGTCTGGCTCTCGCTCTCCTCCCGCCTAACAGAAACAACTTAGTCTCCCCTAGTCTCCCGCCTAACAGAAACAACTTCTGAGCGTCCACCCCTTCTCAGCCATCCATTATTTTGTAAGTTTCTATTGGGTTTCCCCTCAACCTTCTAAACTCTAATGAGTACAATCCCAGGATCCTTAGCCATTCATCATACGTTAAAATTCCAGGGATCATCTGTGTGAATCTCCGCTGGACACGCTCCAGGGCTAGTATGTCCTTCCTGAGGTGTGGGGCCCAAAGTCCTGCCCTGCTTTACTCTACCAAATGCAAAACCTCTCATTTATCTAAATTAAACTCCATCAGCCACACCCTGGCACATTGGCCCATCTGATCAATGTCCCTTTGCACTCTGAGATAATCTGTCCACGGCGCCACTTTTTGATGTCATCTGTAAACTTACTAACCATGTCTCTGACATTCACATCCAAACCCTTTATATTAATGATGGAAAGCAGTGAACTCAGCACTGATACTTGTGGCACACCGCTGGTCACTCGTCTCCAGTCTGTAAAACAATCCCCTGCCTTCAAGCCAATTTTGAATTCAATTGGCTTGCTCCCCCAGATCCCATGTGATTACCCATGACTAATCTGTCTACCATTTGGAACGTTATGGAACACCTTCCTGAAGCCGATTTGGAAAATGTCTGCCACACTGCCTTCATCAACCTTCTTTATCACCTCTTCAAAATAATCAAGTTAGTGAGATGTGATTTACACTTCACAAAGCAATGTTTTCTATCCCTATTCACTTCTTGCTTTTCCAAATGCATGTAAATCCTATCCCTCAGAATCCCCTCCAACAACTTATCCAGCTCTCATGTCAGGCTCACTGGTCTCTGGCGCACTGGCTTGCCGGGTCAGTGTTTCCTTTTCCAGTCCCACCTCTCCCCAAATCACTACAAATTTTAAATGTAGCCAGGTTGGAGATGTGGCTGATAATATAGGTCTCAGACTGGGTCAGGGTCAGTGTAAGGAAAGAGTCAGACAGTTTTCTTGAATCTGCTAAAATGACACATTTATGACCAAACTAATTTTACTCAAAATATGATGCAAAGAAGAAAGACACACACACACACACACACACACACATACACACACACATATTTGATGACAAGCTGAAATATTAATTTGAAAGAACTTTGTCCATGTAACAGTTGAACTCATGATAAAAGGAAAAATGTGAGAGATTGTCCCAAATGTTATTCTGCTTCCAAATTTATTCTGCTCGCACAAGTTGTTGGCAATGGGATTATTTCCTGGAACTATTAGATTTGGCTGAATTCCCTTTGCTACTGGCAGTGGGAGATTCCAATTAATCCTCATCATGAATCCTCCATGAGTGGTAAAGATGATTAGTGCATTTTCAGCTCTCATACATTGATGCGATGAGGAACAGGGAAGTAGAGAGGGAGCGATAGGCTGTTGCTTTTCAGGTAGGTTGCGTTTCTTTTCCCCTCTCTGAGTTGAATCGCGCAATAATGCTATCCAACCCCCAAACATGAACATGTGAGGTCCTCTTGAATATTGTCCGAGCTATTAGTTTCCATCACATTCCCTGCTCCATGTTGACGCATCATTGCTGCTGTCATACACAGAGTCATTTCCTGAGCAACAAAAGGGCCGACTTGATTTAAAGACATGTTTATATGTGCCTGCATAATTTAAAAATAACACGTCTTGATGTCTTCACAACATCTATATTAAAATGAATGTGTCTTACTCCTAAAGAAATACAGAAATTAGTGGAAAAATGTCAGCAGCCTGGCAGCATCTATGAAGAGAAATTAGAATTAATGTTTCAGGTCAAGTGAACCTTCCTCAGAATCTGTTTTATTTTTTAAATTATTTCCCCAGTTGTATTCTCCCAATCAAGACAAATTATCCATCAGGTATTCACCATTTACACTCTCCTCAAGTTCTAATATAGTCAAGAACATTTCTGGTTCTCAGAACTAAACTGTTAATCCTCCATAACATAATGCCTTCATCACAGGACAGTCTATGGAGAACCATCTTTGAAAAGTTTCAAAGGCCATTGTGATTCATTTTAGTTTCAGGCATCATACCTACAGACAGAGCATGAGTTGGATTCTCAGCAATGCCCTGTACAGAAGCAGGGAAACATGCCTAACATCATACCCAGCACCCTTTTCAAGAAACGGCACTGTTCCATTTACTTTCCAAATCACTTGCAACATCTTCAGACTAACTTTATATGATTTCTGTACGAGGACACACAAATCACTCAGTAGCACCGATCTCTGCGTTACTTCTCCAGTCATACAATTTACTGCTGTTTTATCCTTTCCCCAAAACACAAGTGTCCCATAACCCACACTGTACTGTTTTATGTGCATTGCCGGAAGTTTGCTCCCAAACAACCCCTGTCTACACACCAGTGTAGATCGCCTCCCTCCACTTGTCATCTTATTGGGTGACTATAATGCTGTACTAGCACATTGAGCTCCAATCCTATCAGCCCTTCATCGAAATTGTTAATCTGGGTTGTAAACTGTTGATGAACTCACAACATTTCTTGAGGAATTCCATTAGTCGCTGCTTTCCAACCTGAAACTAAACAATTATCTATATTCTGCATTTCTTCTTAATGAACCAGGACTCGCTGTGTAGCAGCTGGGAAAGGTTGCAGGGCCTCTCCTGTGGTGTGGTTGTCGAGAAGTATCTGAGCTCAGCATTACACCATTAGGGCCATTTGTTGTCAGATCATCAGGTAGAGGTTGTACTCTCAATGATTCTGATCCTTGAGTGTTTAAAAAACAAGCACAGGATATAGACTGACATTTGAGTAGAATGCTGTAAGGTCAGAAATGCTGTATTTTAGATGCAGCAATAAATCCCGTCTGACCTCTCAATCAGGAGCTCAATTTTCCCCGGACATGTATCGAGGAGAAGGGGAGGTTTCCTATCAGTCTGGTTAACATCTGTCCCTTTAAGAACATCACAAATATAGATAAGCTTATGGTTAATTTCATTTTTGGCTGTGGGTGCTGTGTGGAAAAATTGCCACAATTGGTACGCATTAAAAAAAATATCGTTGACGAGTGACCTTACAGACGTTTGCAAAGCCATAAGGGACACAGGAGTGTAAACAGCCAAGGTCTTTTCCCCGGGGTGGGGGAGTCCAAAACGAGAGGGCACAGCTTTAAGGGGAGAGGGGAAAGATTTAAAAGGGACTTAAGGGGCGACATTTTCATGCAGAGGATGGTGTGTTTATGGAATGAGCTGCCAGAGGAAGTGGTGGAGGCTGGTACAATTACAGCATTTAAATGGCATCAGGATGGGTATATGTTTTGGAATGGTTTAGAGAGGAATGGACCAAATGCTGGCAGTGATTTCACGGAGTTAGGATGGAAGCTGCAGAGCAGGACGAACAGAATAGTGTTCTCTGGTTTACTACCAGTGCCACGAGATAGCGAGGCGAGGAACAGGGAGCGGGCGCAGCTGAACACGTGGCTACGCAGCTGGTGTAGGAGGGAGGGCTTCAGATATGTAGATAATTGGGATGCGTTCTGGGGAAGGTGGGACCTGTACAAGAAGGATGGGTTGCATCTGAAATGGAAGGGGACCAATGTCCTGGGTGGAAGGTTTGCTAGAGTAGTTCGAGAGGGTTTAAACTAGTATGGCAGGGGGATGGGAACCTGAGCTGTATACCAGAGGTGAGAGTTGATGCAGGTGAGGCAGTAGCAAGAGGTAGACCAGCTAGTGGGAAGGATTTTCCTGGGAAGGAACCAAGGGATCGGTTAAAGTGTGTTTACTTTAACGCAAGGAGTATCAGGAATAAAAGTGATGAACTTAGAGCATGGATCAGTACCTGGTGCTATGATGTTGTGGCCATAACAGAGACATGGGTTTCTCATGGGCAGGAATGGTTGCTGGATGTTCCAGGGTTTAGAACATTTAAAAAGAATAGGGAGGGGAGAAAAAGAGGAGGGGGTGTAGCACTACTCATCAGAGAGGGTATCACAGCTACAGAGGCTTCCATTGTCGAGGAAGATCTGCCTACTGAGTCAGTATGGGTGGAAATTAGGAACAGCAAGGGAGTAGTCACCTCGTTAGGGGTTTACTACAGGCCGCCCAATAGCAGCAGGGAGATTGAAGAAAGCATAGGTCGGCAGATTTTGGAAAAGTGTGGACGCAGTAGGGTTGTTGTAATGGGTGACTTTAACTTTCCTAATATTAATTGGAACCTCCTTCGAGCAGAAGATTTGAACGGAGCTGTTTTTGTAAGGTGTGTTCAGGAGAGTTTCCTAACGCAGCACATTGACAGGTCGATGAGGGGAGAGGCCATTCTCGATTTGGTGCTCGGAAACGAGCCGGGGCAGGTATCAGATCTTGTGGTGGGAGAGCATTTTGGTTATGGTGACCATAACTGCCTCACATTCTACATAGCTATGGAGAAGGAGAGGATTAGGCAAAATGGGAGGATATTTAATTGGGGAAGAGGAAACTATGACGCGATTAGACATGAGTTAGAAAGCATGGACTGGGAGCAATTGTTCCATGGTAAGGGAACTATGGACATGTGGAGACTGTATAAGGAACAGTTGTTGCGAGTGATGAGTAAATATGTCCCTCTGAGACAGGGAAGAAGGGGTAAGATAAAGGAACCTTGGATGACGAGAGCGGTGGAGCTTCTTGTGAAAAGGAAGAAGGTAGCTTACATAAGGTGGAGGAAGCTAGGGTCAAGTTCAGCTAGAGAGGATTACATGCAGGCAAGGAAGGAGCTCAAAAATGGTCTGAGGAGAGCCAAGAGGGAGCACGAGAAAGGCTTGGCAGAAGGAATCAGGGAAAACACAAAGGCATTTTACACTTATGTGAGGAATAAGAGAATGGTCAAAGAAAGAGTAGGGCTGATCAGGGACAGCATCGGGAACTTGTGTGTGGAGTCTGAGGAGGTAGGGGAAGCCCTAAATGAGTTTTTTGCTTCTGTCTTTACGAAAGAAACAAACGTTGTAGTGAATGAAACCTTTGAAGAGCAGGTGTGCATGCTGGAATGGATAGAGATAGAGGAAGCTGATGTGCTGAAAATTTTGTCAAACATTAAGATTGACAAGTCGCCACGCCCGGACCAGATTTGTCCTCGGCTGCTTTGGGAAGCGAGAAATGCAATTGCTTCGCCACTTGCGAAGATCTTTGCATCCTCGCTCTCCACTGGAGTCGTACCTGAGGACTGGAGAGAGGCAAATGTAATTCCTCTCTTCAAGGAAGGAAATAGGGAAATCCCCGGCAATTACAGACCAGTAAGTCTCACGTCTGTCGTCTGCAAGGTGTTAGAAAGGATTCTGAGGGATAGGATTTATGACCATCTGGAAGAGCATGGCTTGATCAAATACAGTCAACACGGCTTTGTGAGGGGTAGGTCATGCCTCACAAACCTTATCGAGTTTTTTGAGGATGTGACTAGAAAAATTGATGAGGGTCGAGCTGTGGATGTGGTGGATATGGACTGCAGTAAGGCATTTGATAAGGTTCCCCATGGTAGGCTCATTCAGAAGGTCAGGAGGAATGGGATACAGGGGAACTTAGCTGCTTGGATACAGAATTGGCTGGCTAACAGAAGACAGCGAGTGGTAGTAGAAGGAAAATGTTCTGCCTGGAAGTCAGTGGTGAGTGGGGTTCCACAGGGCTCTGTCCTTGGGCCTCTACTGTTTGTAATTTTTATTAATGACTTGGATGAGGGGATTGAAGGATGGGTCAGCAAGTTTGCAGACGACACAAAGGTCGGAGGTGTCGTTGACAGTATAGAGGGCTGTTGTAGGCTGCAGCGGGACATTGACAGGATGCAGAGATGGGCTGAGAGGTGGCAGATGGAGTTCAACCTGGATAAATGCGAGGTGATGCATTTTGGAAGGTCAAATTTGAAAGCTGAGTACAGGATTAAGGATAGGATTCTTGGCAGTGTGGAGGAACAGAGGGATCTTGGTGTGCAGATACATAGATCCCTTAAAATGGCCACCCAAGTAGACAGGGTTGTTAAGAAAGCATATGGTGTTTTGGCTTTCATGAACAGGGGGATTGAGTTTTAGAGTCGTGAGATCTTGTTGCAGCTCTATAAAACTTTGGCTAGACCGCACTTGGAATACTGCGTCCAGTTCTGGTCGCCCTATGATAGGAAAGATGTGGATGCTTTGGAGAGGGTTCAGAGGAGGTTTACCAGGATGCTGCCTGGACTGGAGGGTTTATCTTATGAGGAGAGGTTGACTGTGCTCGGTCTCTTTTCATTGGAGAAAAGGAGGAGGAGAGGGGGACTAATTGATGTATACAAGATAATGAGAGGCATAGATAGAGTTGATAGCCAGAGACTATTTCCCAGGGCAGAAATGGCTAGCACGAGGGGTCATAGTTTTAAACTGGTTGGTGGAAAGTATAGAGGGGATGTCAGAGGTGGGTTCTTTACACAGAGAGTTGTGAGAGCATGGAATGCGTTGCCAGCAGCAGTTGTGGAAGCAAGGTCATTGGGGTCATTTAAGAGACTGCTGGACATGCAGATGGTCACAGAAATTTGAGGGTGCATACATGAGGATCAATGGTCGGCACAACATTATGGGCTGAAGGGCCTGTTCTGTGCTGTACTGTTCTATGTTCTATGTTCTAAATGGGCCCAGATTTATTTAGGATATTTGGATGGAATGGATGAGTTGGACCGAAGGGTCTGTTTTCATGCTGTCTATCTCTGTGTCTCTATTATAGCAACCATGACTGTTTGAATGGGGACATCCTTTTCCTCTGTAACAGCTTTGAAGTTTGGAGTGAGACAACAACAAACAGGATACGAGCTGCAGTTGGCCAGTTGGACCCTCGAGCCTGCTGCTTAATTTAGAAAGATCATGGCTGATCTGTTTGTGGCTGAACACCCCTTTCCTGTTTATTCTCAATAATGGACTCTCTTGTCCATGAAAGGTCAGTTGAGCTCCGCCTTGAATATCTTCACTAACCCAGTGTTCAATATTCCCTGGGGATGAGAACACCACAGACAGCACAATGTTAAAGAGAAAGATATATTCGTATCTCAGTCTTAATTGGGAGACTCCTTAAAGTGTGTTAGCCTCACAGCAAATTACCTCCTCTAAATATTCCCGATACCTTCAGACCAGACAGTGTAAGAAATTGGAGCAGAATTTGCCATCTGGCCCATCGAGTCTGCTCTGCTGTTCGATTATGCTTGACATATTTCTCAAAACAATTCCCTTGCCTTCTCACCATAACCCTTGAACTGCTTATTCATCAAAATGATTCCATCTCCACGGCTGTGTGCGTGTATGCAAGTGTGTGCATGTGCGTGTGTGCGTGTGTGTTTCTGCTTTATGGCAGGAGACAGGGTGGTCATGGAGGATTGTCCTTCAGACTGGAAGCCTGTGGTTAGCAGTGATCCACAGGGATCGGTGCTGGATTTACTTTTGGTTGTCATTTAAATGAATGATTTAGATGAAAATTATAGAAGGCAAGGTTAGCAAGTTTACGGATGACACTGAGATTATTTGAACCATGGACAGACAAAGTTATCCAAGATCACAAAGAGATCCTGAGCAAATGAATGAATCATAAAGATGTACAGTATGGGAACAAATCCTTTGGTCCACATGTCCATGCTGCCCAGGTATCCGAAATTGATCTCATCCCATTTGCCAGCATTCGGCCTACATTCCTCTGGACCCTTCCAATACATATCCCCATCCTTTGAAATGGTGTTTTCACAAGCCTCCAGCACTTTATCTGGAAGTTCATTCAAATGGTTTTTAAATCTTTCCCGTTGTTCCATAAACCTGTGCCTTCTAATGTTTGACTCCCCATACTCTAGAAAAAGACGCTGACTATTCACCCTATCCATGCCCTTCATGATTTTATAAACATATATAAGGTGCACATTTTACTCCAGTCAACACGAATGGCTGTGCTTTCTGTTATCCCAGGCCTGAATTCTGAAATTCAACACTGGTCCTTCTCAATCAAGTCACAATTCTAGAATTCACAATTTCTATCTCTGGAAACCACCTGGAAACTAATATCCATTTGAAGCCTACCAACTCCCGCAGCTACCTAGAATACACTTCTTCCCACCCATCTTCCTGCAAAAATGTCATCCTCTATTCCCAATTCCTTTGCCTCCTCTGCATCTGTTCCTGATATGAGGCATTCCACTCCCAGACATCCCAGATGTCTTCGTTTTTCAAGGGTTGCAACTCCCCCTCCACAGTGGTTGAAAATACCCTCGAACGCATCTCTCATGTTTTCCGCAACTCATCCCTCACACCCCCTCCCCTCAATAAAACCAAAACAGAATATTCTCGTCCTTAGGTACCCCACCCGCCCCGACCACCCCCACCAACCTCCGGATCCAACACATCATCCTCCAGCAACTGCGCCATCTGCAATCTGACCCCACCACCAAAGACATTTTTCCCTCGCCACTCTTCCCTACTTTCCGGAGGGACCACTTTCTCCATGAATCTCTTGTCCGCTCCACACTCCCCTCCAGCTCCACGTCACCCGGCTCTTTTCCCTGCAACTGCGAGAAGTGCGGAACCTGCCCCTACCCCACCACCCCGTACCCTCCATCCCAGGCCGCAGGAAAACCTTCCACATCAAACAGATGTTCACCTGCACATCTGCTGATGTATATTGTATTCCCTGTTCCTGATGTGGCCTCCTCTTCATTGGGGAAAACAAGTGGAGCCTTCGAGACCGCTTTGTGGAACATTTACGCTCCACACCCTGGATGACATGTCCATCCTGGGCCTCATCCAATGCCACAACGATGCCACCCAAAGGCTGCAGGAACAGGACCTCATATTTTGCTTTGAAGCCCTGCAGCCTAATGTCATCAATGTGGACTTCACAAGCTTCAAAATCTCCCGACCCCCAACTGCATCCCAAAACCAGCCCAGCTCGTCCCTGCCTCCCTGACCTGTCCATCCTTTCTCCCACTGATCCACTCCTCCCACCTCAAGCCCCGCCCCTACGTCCTACCAACCAGTCTCATCCCTGTCTCCTTGACCTGCCTGGCTTCGCTTGACTGACCAAACTCCACCCTAACTCCCCGCCTACGCTCACCTTTACTGGCTCCGCCCCAGCCTCCTTGACCTGTCTGTCTCCTCTCCACCTACCTGCTCGTTTATCCATCTTCCATCTACCTCCCCCTCTCTCTCTCTATTTATTCCAGAATCCCCTTCTCCTCCCCCATTTCTGAAGAAGGGTCCAGCCCCGAAATGTCAGCTTTCCTGCTCCTCTGATGCTGCTTGGCCCGCTGTGTTCATCCAGCTCGATACTTCGTTATCTCAGATTCTCCAGCAGCAGCAGTTCCTACTCTATCTGGAGACTGCAATGTCAGGGAAAGAAATTCTGCAGACATGTTCTGCACTATGAAGAATCTCGATCAGCCATTACTGAACACCAGACATGACAAAAGAGCATAATTTCCAACCCCAAAAGATCATATTGCAGATCACTATTTCCCACCTCTAAGGTGTGACTGCCCTCCTCCTAAAAGCATTAAATGTTACACAGCAACAAATTATATTCTAGGATCAAAAACAAAGTTGCTGGAAAAGCTCAGCAGATCTGGCAGCATCTTTGCAGGAAAAAAAACAGAGTCAATGTTTGGGGTTCAGTGACCCTTCCTCAGAATTGATGGTGGCTGAGAAAATGTCAGTTCATATGCTGAAAATAGGGAGGTGGGTGGGGTAGAGATTAAACGAGACGCTCGGGCCCAAAGAGAGAGAAAGAAGTTGGACAGACAAAGGAGTTAATAACGATCAGGCTGGGAGGGTGAGTAGTTGCTAATAGGGACTGTTAGTGACTAACAACAGGGAGTGTGTAATGGCAGGGTATGTGGTAACAAGGCCTGGTGTGTGCAGTGGGGTGTGGGACATGGGAGAGTTTAGGCCCTAAAATTATTGAACTCAATACTGAGTCCGGAGGGCTGCAGGGTCCCCAAGTGGAAAATGAGGTGTTGTTCCTCCAGCTCGCTTTGGGCTTCACTGTAACACTGCAGCAAGCCAGAGACAGAGATGTTGCCCAGGGAGCAGGGTGATGCATTAAAGTGGCAGGCAACAGGCAGTTCAGAGACTTTTTTTTCAAGCCGAGCATAGATGTTCTACCTCGCGTTCACCAAGTCTTCACTTCATTTCCCAATGTAGAGGAGACCACGTTGTGAGCAGCGAATGCAGTAGCCTAGATTCTGGGAAGTGCGGGTGAAGTGTTGCTTCACCTGGAAGGGATGTTTGGTGATACTGGAGAGGGAGGGAGTAAATGGGCAGGTGTTGCACCTTCACCGGTTACAGGGGAAGGGCCGTAGGGCTGTGGGGAATTGTTGGGGGTGAAGGAAGTGTGTACCAGGGCGTCCGGGAGAGAACGGTCCCTGCGGAAGGCAGGCCTGTGATGCTGCTTGGCCTGCTGTGTTCATCCAGCTTCACACTTTGTTATCAAGGGAGAGGTGGTCTGGTGGTGGCATCTCACTGAAAGTGGCAGAAATGGCGTCTGATGATCTTCTGGACGTGGATGCTGTTGGGATGGTTGGTGAGGCTAAGGGGAACCCTATCGTTGTTGCGGGAGGAAGGAGAAGGAGTGAGAGCAGAAGTGTGTGAGATGGATCGGACCTGGTTGAGGCCCTGTCAACAAAGGAGCTGGGGAATCCTTGGTTGAGGAGGAAGGTGGACATGTCGGAGGCTCTCTTGTTGAAGTTAGCCTCATCTGAACATATGTGCTGGAAACGGAGGAACTGAGAGAATGGGATGGAGGGAGTCTTAGCGAAAATAAAGACCGGAGTTTGTAGGCCTTCTGGAGCTGGGAGGGTCTTTCAAAACATGACAGGATTGTGTGTGGGTGCAGTGGGAATATCACTCACTGGGCTGTGGTGTGGCAGATTGTGTTTAATTTGCACAAATGCAAGACATTTACCGGATTTTATCGGAAGGTGGGTGTGAGGACATATAGCCCAGGTAGCTGTGGGAGGCACTGGATTTGTAATGAATATTCGTGGCCAGTCTATCCCAGAAATGGAAACAGAAATGTTGAAGAAGGGAAGGTCAGAGATAGACCAGGTGAATGTGAGGGCAGGGTGGAAGTTGGAAGCAAAATATGTGAAGCTTTCCAATTCCAGACGAGAGAGAGAAGCAGTACTGATAATATCTCAGATTCTCCAGTATCTGCAGTTCCTACTATCTCCGATGATATCATTGATACAGTGGAGAAAGAGCTGTGGGTGGGGGAGGGTAGCAGAATAGGACTGGGAAAAGGAATGTTCCACGTACCCAATGAAGAGACAGGCATAACTCGGGCCCATCTGGGTGCCCATTGGCAAACTCTCTACCCTGAAGAAAATGAATCTCCCCATCACAGGCTGGTCTGCAATCCACACTCCCACCACCACCACCCCACGCCTCCTGCTGCCCGCACAAGGCAAACCAAGCTCAGGGTCTTTGCCAAAATAAAGGCAGGAAAGTGTAGGCCTTCTGGAGATGGGAGGGTCTTTCAAAACATGTCAGGGTTGTGTGGCGGGTGGAAATATCACTCACTGGGCTGTGGTGTGGCAGATTGTGTTTAATTTGCATAAATGCGAGACATTGCTTTTGGTAAAACAAACAAGGGCAGGACTTACACAGTTTTAATTAGGGCCTTTGGTAGTGTTGCAGATCAGAGAGGAGGCCATCAGGTATAATTCTTCGAAGTCTGTGTCACATACAGACAGGCTGGTGAAGAAGGCATTTGGTGTGTTACCTTCTTTGCTCAGACCTTTGAGTTTGGGAGTTGGGATGTCATTTTCATGTTGTACAGGATGTAGGTGAGGCATCTTCTGAAGTACTGTGTCCAGTTCTGGTCGCACTGTTATAGGAAGGATAATATTAATCTGGAGAGGGATCAGCAGAGATTTACCGGGATGTCGGTGGGAATGGGTGGTTTGAGATATAAGGATTAGATTAGATTCCCTACGGTGTGGAAACAGGCCCTTTTGCAGAACAAGTCAACACCACCCCTTGAAGCATCCCACCCAGACCCATCCCCCTATACCCCACACACTCCTGAACACTGCGGGCAATTTAGCATGGCCAATCCACCTAGCCTACACATCTTTGGACTGTGGGAGGAAACCGAAGCACCCGGAGGAAACCCACGCAGACACGGGGAGAACGTGCAAACTCCACACAGACAGTTGCCCGAGGCTGGAATTGAACCCAGGTCCCTGGTGCTGTGAGGCTGCAGTGTTAACCACTGAGCCACTGTGCTGCCTGTGCCAGGACAAGGGGTGCCATGGGTGTCACTGCCAGAGAGAGATGGTCTGGAATCGGTTTAAATATGAACAAATGGGATGGGTTGGATATATAGATAGAGAGGGGCAGATAGAGAGACAGTGCCATGGAAGGATGTGTTCGCAAGTTTCAGAATGCTGTCATGTAGACATACTCCCTTACACCGAAAACACTGCATGGGTCCAACACTGTCGCCTGATTCAATCCGGATACATCACCCCTTCAGAGTGTTTACAGAGGCTGGATAGGCTGGGACTTTACTGACTTATGCACAGGGAGGATGAGGGGTGACCTGATTGAGGCTTATAAATCATGAGGTGCACAAATAAGTTGAATGTCAGTTACCTTTTCTTGGGGATGGAGGATTTCAAGGCTGTGGGGATGTTTCAAATTTTGAGGATCAAACATTTTAAAAGAGACATGAGGGGCAATTATTTTACAGACAGTGGTTCGCGTATGGAATAAAATTCCAGATGAACTGGTGGAAGTGAGTGCAGTTACAACAATTAAAAGACATTTAGATAAGTACATGAAGAAGAAATCAGTTTGGATGGTGTTGTGAGCTGCTGCCCTCCCAGTCCCTCTCTGAATAAATCCCTGACGGTCCCCCATCCTCTGCTGCTGCCTGTGCATTGGCTTGTGGAGACCAGCAGAGGGTGGCATTGCATCACATCAAACAGCACAGAGGCTGTCAGACCTGCCCCACACAGAGACACACAGATACACACACAAATACACCGATACTTACACAAATAAGGGGAGCCTATCAGAATTTCCCTGGGTCTGTGGTTTGTCAATATTTCATTCATTCCATCTGGTGTGTGTCAGGATTTCTGTTATTCCGTGGACAGCATTTCATTATTTGAGTCACTCCATGAGAGTACATCAGTTATTGCTCTCTCCAGTGAGTGTGACAGTATTTCTGTTGTTCCATGGGGACTGTGACTCTGTGAGATTTTCAATGCTTGATTATTGAAGATGTAAGGACAAGTTGGGAGACTAGTAAATATTACAGGTTAGCTTCAGTATCTGAGCTGTCTGAAGGAGGAGGTGTAGGAGGGAGACTCCGTGCTCCCTTCCTGGGAGCTGGTGGAGACGATGTGTTGTGAGCCCACCCTCCTGCCCACCGAGACCGTGGGGATTCCATTTGTACCGGCTCGATATAAAAGGGAGATGGCATCAGGGGCACGGTTTCTCAGCTGTGCCAGGTGGGAATGGAACTGACAGTGGGGTTAAAGTGAGAAATACCCTTCACTGAACATTGCTCCTTACTCGGTCGGTGGGGCATGTATATTTTGAAATCTCCACACAGGTCGCCTGGTTCTCTCCGGTTCATTCCAGGGCCCTCCCCATGCAGCCGGGGAAGGTGGGTGAGGGAACTGATGTGGGGAACACCACCGCCCTGCTTGGCCTTTTCTGTCCTATTCCAGGCTGCTCTTCCTGGAATGAGGGAAAGTGAGGGAGGGAATGAAGTTGAATGTGCGTGGCCCTGCTGTTAGTGATGGTGTAGGTGAGGGAGAAGTGGTGAGGAATCCGGATTGAATCAGTCGACAATGTTGATTCCATGCAATGTTTTCAGTGTAGGGGAGTATGTCTACATGTCAGCATTCTAAAGTTGTCAACACATCCTTCCATGACACAGTCTCTCAATCTCCCCGTCTCTGTCTGTTTATCCAACCCATCCCATTTGTTCGTATTTAAAGTGATTCCCCACCATCTCTCTCTGGCAGTGATTTTCACACCCATGGCACCCCTTGTCATGGCACATTGGAGATATGGAGCTGTCAACGGATGGGAGCCCCACACCCTGTCACTTCCAGCATGGGCTGCAAGTTTCCCCAGGCTGGGAGGTGATTTAACACAGCGTTACCAGGGACTGCACTGGGGTGGTCTGTACAGATCTACACGCTGGGAGAGTAACTGCTCCGGGTTTACAGATCAGTTCAGTGGTGTTCACTTCACAACCCCCTGTGCTGGAGAGATACCTGGTCCGGGTTTATAGATCAATGCACTGGTGTGGTCTGCACAGCTCCCCGTGCTGGACTGATATCTATTTGACTGGTGAGGCCTGCACAGTGTCCCACTCTGGACAGATTGCCGGGTTGTATTGAGCAGGACACTAGCCTGGTCTGCACAGTGCTCCATGCTGAACAGATATTTCATCTGGGTTTGTGGTGCCTGGGCTGGTTCTGTGAGGTGGATTGAGAATGTGGGATAACTGACAACTTCAGCTGATCTGGCAATGCCTTTAATTTGTGTTTGCCAGTTGTGTTGAGTTTGGGGAGAGATTTCTACTTCGAGGCTGAGTGGGTCTCACCAAAACTGATGGACAGAAGGGCCTTTGTGATGTGGATGTTTGTGACTCCATCACATTCTGTAACCGACATTCCCTGGAACATTCTGTAACGGACATTCCCCGGAACATTTTGTAACCAACATTATTTGTGAACGATTAGATGTCACTTAACTGAACAAAGGATAAGATCCCGAGGGAAAAGATCCCATTCCAGGTAGAAGGATACACTGTTTCAAAATCTGCTCAGGCAGTTAAAGGGGTGAGTACATTTTTCCTGTGTTCATGTTTCTTCACAACTGAAAATTTACCACAGTTTAGACTCAAAGACAGAAATTTCCAAACTCTGTTTGTCTTCAAGAAACTGG
The DNA here is from genome assembly GCF_030684315.1 of Stegostoma tigrinum. NCBI lineage: Eukaryota > Metazoa > Chordata > Chondrichthyes > Orectolobiformes > Stegostomatidae > Stegostoma > Stegostoma tigrinum. The sequence continues at coordinate 588,913 of NW_026728103.1, forward strand.
GAGACAATCCTTCAGGACTGCAACGTCTTCACCCTCTGTATCAGGAACTGTAAAGAAGTGACCTATGCCTGCTCTGGACCGATCGAGTGTGTGGGAATGTTTTAGAAACCATCTGTTCTTATGGATATCTGTTTGTGTCTTCAGGGAGGGAGAGTTTCTTGTGTTTTACATTACATTTCTTATGAGAAAAATGAGACATTACTATTTGTTATTTCAGCTTCATTTTCTTTTCAATATATCGGTGATACGTTTCAAAATGTGACTGGGTCTTCAATCAAACTGGTAACTTTGCCTCCAGACTGATGTGTAATTTATTTATTTTCTTTCCTCACAGTTAACGTAGTGACGATCTACATCCTGCTTTTCAAAGATTGTGGATTGTCTCCATGTGTCAGACGTTACCTGGGGGCCATGGCAGTGGCGGATCTACTGGTCATTATCCTCGACCTGATATTGAGACACATTCCCATTGTTTATCTGGAACAGTTTTATTTCCTGTGGTACATCCCAGTGTGTAATATCCACGCCGTCCTGCTTTTTGCAGCCACTGACTGTTCTGTCTGGTTCACCGTCACTTTCACCTTTGATCGATTTGTGGCCATTTGTTGCCAGAAGCTGAAAAGTAAATATTGCAGTGAGAAAACGGCGGCTGTGGTTCTGGGAACAGTGACTGTGCTGAGCTGTTTAAAGAACATTTTCTGGTATTTTATGCTCACAGCTCGCTATTGGCTGGCGAACCCCCGCTGGTTTTGTGAGGTAACAGACAGTGTTTATGTGTCTCGTGCCTGGGTCACAATCGAGTTCCTCCACCACATTCTAACCCCGACTCTCCCATTTCTCCTGATTCTGCTGCTCAATGTTTTCACCGTCAGACACATTTTAGTGACCAGCAGAGCCCGCAGGAGACTCCGGGCTCACACCAATGGGGACAGTCAGTGTGACACAGAAATGAGAAATCGAAAAAAATCCATCATTTTACTGTTTGTGATCTCAGCCAATTTCATCCTGTTATGGTCAACGTTAATGGTGTATTCTATCTGGGGCCGAATGTGGATGATTGGGTATGACTCTGTGTACCTCGATGCCTTTGTGCAGGAATTGGGCTTCATGCTGCAGCTCCTTAGTTGCTGCACAAACACCGCGATTTATGCCGTGACCCAGACTAAGTTCAGGCAGGAGCTGAAGAATGTGCTGAAATATCCCTTTACCCAAATTCATCAATCAATCAAATTCACTCATTAATCAATCCATCCAGGATTTTCTCATTTCAGTTCAATGTTTCAGCAATGAAGCAGCCTGTCGCTATGGTAACAGACTGAGGGTAGTGCTGGTTTATCCAACCTTATCCCACAGGGGGTCACAGGGAAACATGTCAATGTTTCTCTCAACTCACAGGCCGAAGAGAAAAGGCACCATTCCACTGACTCTATCCATAACTTCAATTTGTAATTTAATCAAGATATTCATTAAAAAGTGCCAAGCAGCATAGCAAAGAACATTGTTGTTTCTCTTTGTGTTGTAGAAGCTGAGCTGGAGAGAGACAGACCCAGCCCCAGGTCCTGCCCTCAGGGAAGGGGAGGGGAATGGGGTCAAGCTCAGGATTTGGTTTTAAGTCACTCTGTCCTTGCTTTCACCTGTGGGTCACCCATTCTGACCTGGCCTCTCCCTTGTTCCATCTTCCTCCATATGTCCCTTCGAATCTCATCATGTCCCTCTCTCTCCTCATTCTTTTTACTCTCCTCTTTTTTCATGGACCCTCTCTCCCGCATTCTCCTTCACACTCTCCCCTTCCCTATCTCCCTCTCTCTCAGCTTTTGACAGCGTCCATGGCTCACTTCATCTAAATCTTCTCTCACCTCCCATTGCAGGGGGATCAGTGTGGATTGGGGAATAGGATGGTGCTAGGGTTTGGGTGAAGGCCACGCCTGTTGTTAAAGGATTAGTGTAGTGGGGGTGCAGCAGGCCAGTGGTTGGGGAACAATGTGGGTGTAGTATCCTTGGCATTTTCCAGGGGAACAGTGTTGTTGTGTGGCTGAAAGTCATCTCCGTGTGGGTTACGAACAATGGACACTGCTGTGGGAAACATCTTGGTGTGGGTCCACATGCCATTGCCGTGGTCAAGGACTCAGTGTGTCAATCTGGTGGTATTAAACATAGGAGTTACTTAAGAATAAACAGTGAAAGCAGCTTGTGATTGGCACAGCTCAGAGACGACCCAAACAGCAGACCAGGTCTGAGCTATGCAGGTCTGCCAAGGGGGATTGTGAATGGAGGTGGGCAATTAGAGCCATAACAGGAAGACGCATCTCCATAAATATTCCCAGAGGCAATGCTGAGGGAACACAGGACATCATTCCACTGACAAGGCAGTACTGTTTGCTTCCATCCTCAAACAGAAGTTTTGAGTTGATGACCCACCTGTTTGATTTGGTTTGATATATTACTGTCGCATGTACTGCGATACAGTGAAAAGTTTTGTTTTGCATGCAGTACAGGCAGATCACACAGGTATATCTTTTGTATCTTCTTGTTGTGGCCACTTCCTGAAAACCTCAATGTCATTGATGTTGATCTTGAACTAATTTGACTCACTCCATGGAATATCGGGAAACAGCTGAAGGAACTGGATATGACAAAAGCTGTAGGCGCTGACAACCCTCCAGCAATAACACTGAAGGGTCATGCTCCAGAACTGGCACGGACACGAGCCAATCTATGCCAGTATATCTACAGCATTGTCATCTACCCAGAAATGTGGGCAATTGCCCAGCAACGTTCTGAGCGCAAAAGCAAGAAAAAAAACCCAGTCGAGTGAATTTACATCCAGTCAGTTGTCTCCCAATGTTCAATGAAGTGATGGCAGGGAAGTGGACAGGACTCTCAAGCATCACATTCTCAACAATTCGCTGCTCACTGACACTCTATACCTTCTAATGCTCGCTGTCTTTGTTCATAGTCTCAATTTGCTTCTCATTTTAGATTTATCACCTTCCTTCCGGCAGGGAGGTGGCGTTCAAACACAATCACATCAAACATGAGCTTTCCGAATGGTGGCCCAGAGCCAAGGGACGAGACAGAGAGGGAGACAGAGAGAGAAAGAGAGAGAAATGTGGAGAGAAAGGGGGGTGGAAGAAAGGGGAGAGATGGTGAGAGAGTGGGTGAGGGGGGGGATGGAGAGAAATGGAGAGGGTGAGAAAGGGACAGAGAGAAGGAGAGAGAGAGGATGTGCGAGCTCAGAGATAGAGAGAGGGAAAGAAAAAGCCCCTGTCTCACCACTGACTGGTCCCTTTTGGTTAAAGTGACACAATGCCGACATCTGCTGGCGTCCCCCGCCACTACACAGGGGATGGTGAAGGGTGAAAAGCATCAGAGGTTCAGTCAGAGAGAAAGAGAGAGGAGCTAGCTCACAGCAACAGCAACACACATACAGAGTGTGCTGGTGTAGAGAGGATTGCAACTGTACTGAGACTGGTCTGAATAAATATGCTAATGTTCAGAAATGTTTGTGTTCCCTCTGCAAATGAGGAAATGGTTTGCCTTTGGGCATTGTTCTGACATTACACACAGTTAATAGAGTATTCCCTTTGCAAGTGTATTCAGGTACCTTCGAGTAAACAGTTTTGTGAGGAGGCATGGTGAATCTTAATGCACTTTCTGCAATTTGTCATGTTTTGGAATCTACTCTCCCAGATCCTAAGCGGGAAAAAATTCAAATGTGAAGGGAGTGAGATACGCAGTGGGTTTATTCATGCCTCATTCTGTTCATATCTCAAGGACAACATCTACCGGACAAAACTGCTTTGTGTCTCCAAAGACATTGGTTGAAGAACAAAACAACTGCAACCAGAGAGGTTCGGAGACTGTGATGCCTTGTGAAGCGAAAAAGAAAATCGGTGGCTTGTGTAGTGTCGTGGGGAGGCAAGAGGGAGCGAGAGAATGAGTCTTTGATTCATGACTTTTTAATTCCTTCATGATTCATTTGTTCAAATTTCCCCCCAGGGAGTCCCACTGCAGCCAGAGATAGAAATACAGATGCAAACACACAGAGACACACATTAATAGGACAGGTGTATCACTTTAAACAAAAGAGGGAGCGACATAATGAAAGAGGAGTGGGGGCAAAACACATTTCAATGGATTCACCCTCAAGACAAGAGATAGCCCATTGCACAGAGACACAGGCACAGAGACACACACAAACAGAGAGACAGATACTAATGCACATACTCAGAAACACTAAACAACAACTCATATTCCGCTTGGGAACCCTGCAGCCCAATGGCATTAATGGGGGTTTCACCAGCTTCAATATCTCCCCTTCCCCCACTGCATCCCAAAACCAGCCCAGCTCCCCCGCAGCTGCCTAACCTGTTCTTCCTCTCACCAATCCCCTCCTCCCACCTCAAGCCGCACCTCCATTTCCTACCTGCTAACCTCATCCCATTCCCTTGACCTGTCCGTCCTCCCCGGACTGACCTATACCCTCCCCACCTCCCCACCCATACTGTCCTCTCCTCCTATCTTCTCCTCTGTACGTATTCAGTCTGCCTTCCCCTCTTCCTATTTACTTCAGAATCCTCTCCCCATCTCCCCTTTTCTGATGAAGGTTCTAGGCCCGAAACATCAGCTTTTGTGCTCCTAAGATGCTGCTTGGCCTGCTGTGTTCATCCAGCTCCAGTCTTTGTTATATCAGATTCTCCAGCATCTGCAGTTCCCATTATCTCTCTCACACTCACACATACAGTTACAGAGACACACAGGCATATTTATACACTGACACAAACATACACAGACCTAGAGACACACAGCCACATTTATACACACAGAAAAACAAAAAAAAAACAAAAACATTGATAGACACAGAGGCACACACTGAGGCACAGACATACAATCCGATACTGACATCCACACAGACACACTAACACACAAACACACAGAAACATACACACATACAGCGAAACACAGCCACATATATACCGACACACAGAAACACACACACAGGGAGACAGAAACAAAGCATACACGGACAGATTCTATATGCAGTAACTGACACTGCGCTGAGATTAACCACCGTTAACATAGTTTTTGTTAATCAGATAATGCCCAGTTTTTCATGATGAAATGTCAATGAGAAAGTGGGAAAGCGCCTTGATGTCCCTTACTTTATTGTCAGGGCAAAAGTGAATGTAAACTCACTGACTTTACAAGATACCACGATGTGAAGCTGGATGAACACAGCAGGCCAAGCAGCATCTTTGGAGCAGGAAAGCTGAGTTTTCGGGCCTCGACCCTTTATCAGAAATGGGGGAGGGGAAGGGGGATCTGAAATAAATATGGAGAGTGGGGAGGTGGATCAAAGATGGATAGAGGACAAGATAGGTGGAGGAGACTGACAAGTTAAAGAGGCAGGGATGGAGCCAATAAAGGTGAGTGTAGGTGGGGAGGTAGGGAGGAGATAGGTCAGTCCAGGGAGGACGGACAGGTCAAGGGGGTAGGATGAGGTTAGTAGGTACGGAATGGGGGTGCAGCTTGAGATGGGAAGAGGGGATAGGTGAGAGGAAGGACAGGTTAGGGAGGCAGGGATGAGCTGGGCTGGTTTTGGGATGCGCTGGGGGGGATTGAAGCTTGTGAAATCCACATTGATACCATTGGGCTGCAGAGTTTCCAAGCGGAATATGAGTTGCTGTTCCTGCAACCTTCGTGTGGCATCATTGTGGTATCGTTGTGGTACTGCAGGAGGCCCAGGGTGGACATGTTATCTTAAGAATGGGAAGGGGAGTTGAAATGGTTCGCGACTGGAAGGCCTGGTGGTTTCATGGTGAGGTTGGGGTTGGAGCAGAGGGAGCGGAGGGCTGCAAGTTCTGCAGGGGCGAGGTTGTAGTGGGTGGGAGGGTGGAGAGGTTGAGGCGATTGATGCCTCAATACCTCCCTCACCTTCCTCGACCTCTCTGTCTCCATCTTGGGCAACCACTAGAATCCGATATCTATTTCAAGCCCACCGACTCCCACAGCTCCCTAGTATACACCTCCTACCACCCACCTTCCTGCAAAAATGCCATCCCATAATCGCAATGGCTCCATTGCATCTGCTCCCAGGATGAGGCATTCCACTCCGATACATCTCAGATGTCCTCGTTTTTCAAGTGCCACAAGTCACCCCCCGCAGTGGTCAAGAACGCCCTCGACCATGTGTCACACATTTCCTGCAACTCATCCCTCACGCCCCATCCCCGCAATAACAACTATTGTGATGAGAAAAGGGTGGGCATTGGTTCATAGGTCATTGCCAGGAGAAGAGATTGGGGTGTTTTGCACCCTGTAGCTTGTGGAAAAGAGTGAACATGAGTTCACACAACGACATAAGTCATAGCATGAAGGAAGTGTGAATGCTCTCACAGGCTGTTACTAAGGGAACAGTGTTGGGATGGTTTTGTAGACTATAGCAGGAAGAATATTGTGGGTTCCGGTTCGCAGCATGTTGGTAGGGGAACTGAGGAAGGATGCGTTCACAGGCTGTTGCTTGCAGAACAGTGGAGATGTGCTGATAGGCCGTTACTAAGTTAACAGAGTGGGGCACGTTCACAGGGTTTTGCTGTTAGAGAAGAGAGGGGATGGGTTTACTTGTTGTTGCTGTGAGAAACGATTGCGGATGGTTCACAGGTCAGAGAGAGGGTAACATAGACAGGATGGGCTCACAGGCCACCGCGAGGGTGTCCAAATGGAATAATTTCACAGGTACTTGCTGAGGAAATGGAGTGTGAACGTGTTCACAGGATTTTGCTATGAAAGGGAGTAGGGTGGGTTCAGAGGTTGTTGATTGGAGAACAGAGTGGGGAGGGATTAACTGGCTGTTAGTGTGAGAACAGATTGTGGATGGGATCTCAGGTCACCGTTAGGATGACAGAATGGGGATGGGATTATAGGTCACTGTTAGGATGACAGAGTGGGGATGGGTTCGCTGGTCACTGTTAGGCTAACAGAGTGGTGAAGGGTTCACAGGTCACTGCAGGATGATAGACTGGGGATGGGTTCACAGGTCACTGTTAGGATAATAGAGGGGGATGGGTTCACAGGTTACTGTTAGGATAACAGCGTGGGGATGGGTTCACAGGCCATTGGCAGGGGATCAGAATAATGAAGGGTTCACATGCTTTTTCTAGGGGATCAGCATGGGGATGGGTTTGCAGGCCGTTGCCAGGAGAACAGAGTGGGTTATCATCTCCCAAACCATTCACAACCTCATCACCTCAGGTGACCTCCCACTCACAGCCTCCAACCTCATTGTTCCCCAAACCCGCACCGCCCACTTCTATCTCCTTCCCAAAATCCACAAACCTGCCTGCCCCTGTCCGACAAAACTCATCTCCACCTATCTGGACTCCATTTTCTCCCCCTTGGTCTGGGAACTCCCCACCGACATACATGACACCACCCAGCCCCTCCACCTCCTCCAGAACTTCCAATTCCCCGGTCCCCAACACCTCATTTTCACTATGGGCGTCCAGACCCTATACATCTGCATTCCCCATGCAAATGGCTTATAGGCCGCCCCGCTTGTTCCTGTACTGCAGACCCGACCAATCCCCCTCCACCGACACCCTCATCCTCACCCTCAACAACTTCTCTTTTGATTCCTCCCACTTCCTACAAAGGGGGTGGCCATGTGTACCCGCATGGGCCCAAGCTATGCCTGCCTCTTTGTAGGTTATGTGGAATAGTCCCTCTTCCACACCTACACTGGCCCTAAACCCCACCTCTTCCCGCGTTACATTGATGACTGCATCGGCGCCGCCTCTTGCTCCCCAGAGGAACTTGAACAGTTCATCCACTTCACCAACACCTTCCGCCCCAACCTCAAGTTCACCTGGGCCATCTCCAACACATCCCTCACCTTCCTAGACCCTTCTGTCTCTATTTCAGGCAATCACCTAGAAACCAATGTCTATTTCAAGCCCACAGCTACCTAGAATACACCTCCTCCCACCCACTTTCCTGCAAAAATTCCATTCCCTCTTCACAATTCCTGCACTTCCGCCACATCTGCTCCCAGGATGAGGCATTCCACTGCCGTACATCCTAGATGTCCCCATCCTTCAAGGACTGCAACTTCACTCCCGCCCCCCTACCACCCCCCCACCCCGCAGTGGTCGAGAACGCCCTCATCCATGTCTCCCGCTTTTCCCACAACTCATCCCTCACATCCCGCTCCCGCAATAACCGCCAAAAGAGAATCCCCCTAGACCGCACATACCATCCCACCAACCTCCGGATACAACGCATCATCCTCCGACACTTCCGCTATCTGCAATCCGACCCCACCAACAAAGACATTTTTCCATCCCCACCCTTGTCTGCCTTCCCGAGAGACCACTCTCTCCATGACTCACTTGTCTGCTCCACACTCCCCTCCAACACCACCACATCCAGCACTTACGCCTGCAACCGCAGGAAATGCTCCAATTGCCCCCACACCTCCTCCCTTACCCCCATCCCAGGCCCCAAGATGACTTTCCACATTAAGCAGATGTTCACCTGCACATCCGCCAATGTGCTGCATCCACTGTACCCGTTGTGGCTACCTCTACATTGGGGAAACCAAGCGGAGGCTTGGGGACCGCTCTGCAGAAATCTATGCTCGGTTCGCAATAAAGAACTGCACCTCCCAGTCGCGAACCATTTTAAGTCCCCCTCCCATTCCTCAGATGGCCATCATGGGCCTCCTGCAGTGCCATAACGATGCCACCCAAAGGTTGCAGGAACAGCAACTCATATTCCGCTTGGGAACCCTGCAGCCCAATGGTATCACTGTGAACTTCACCAGCTTCAAAATCTCCCCTCCCCCACTGCATCCCAAAACCAGCCCAGCTCGTCCCCGCCTCCCTAAACTGTTCTTCCTCTCACCTATACCCTCCTCCCAACTCAAGCCTCACCTCCATTTCCTACCTACTAAAATCATCCTGCACCCTTCGCCTTTCCGTCCTCCCTGGACTGACCTATCCCCTCCCTACCTCCCCACCCATAATCTCCTCTCCACCTATCTTCTCCTCTATCCATCTTCGGTTGCCTCCCCCTCTCTCCTTATTTATTTCAGAATTCTCTCCCCATCCCCCTCTCTGATGAAGGGGCTAGGCCCGAAACATCAGCTTTTGTGCTCCTAATATGCTGCTTGGCCTGCAGTGTTCATCCAGCTCCAGTCTTTGTTATCTCAGATTCTCCAGCATCTGCAGTTCCCATTATCTCAGACAAGCCCAATAGGTCTGGCAGCATCTGTGAAGGAAAAAACAGAGTTAATGTTTTGGGTCCAGTGACCCTTCCTCAGAGCTTTGTTTTTGTTCTTGCTTCACAGCATCTGCAATTTTTTCAGTTTTTATTTAGTATTTAACTCACTGCCACATCTCTTCCAGGCATGCCCACCTTGAAGAATTTCTGCTCCTCTCTCTAATGGGATGTCTGTTCCGATCTTTCTTCTTGTCCACCGACATCAATTTCACTGTCACTCCTGGTGTTTGCCCAAGTATTTGCTCAAACCTCCTCGCACGGACATATCACATTCTTCAGTGACTACCTCCAGCTCAGACTTCCCTCACGTGGATTCCAGCTGAAGTTTTATCCATCATGTTTTGAATCTTCCCACTGTCATAGATCTCTGAGATGTTCAACGTTCCATAGATAGCTGCTGTTGCCGCACCCAGAGATCCACACTCACTGCCATGCGGTGCCACATACACACTCTCAACCTTTCTTTCCAATAGCATCGCATCACACGGGCTCAGGGCTGCACCACTCTGTAGTTCCACTTCATCCTCCGGCTTATTCGTTGTGCTAATAAGAAACTTCTTCTTTTCCTTTCAGGCATCAAGGCCCACAAGATGCAACAACTCAGAGATACCCATGAGCCTTTGGAAACTTCCTCTCCTCCCCGTCCCTCAGCCTCCATCTCCTCCCCAACTCCACCTCCTGGCGGGTATTCACCATCCTGCCTAACCTTCTGCTCTCTGATGCTGAACGTTCTGTACTCAGCAAAGGCCTCAGCTTTATTCCTCTGCGTTCTCACCCAGTTCTGAGGAAGGGTCACCGGACCCGAAACACTAACTCTGTTTTTTTCGTTATAGACGCTGCCAGACCGCCTGAGCTTTTCCAGCAACTTTGGTTGTTCCAGAAAATCTTCAACTGTACTTTCCTGCCTTATCCCCAAAACTGCTGATTCCCAAATTAAACAGAAATTTGTTTAATATCAAGTGTGCATTGCCAAAAGAGCTTTTAAATATCTGATTGCAGGGTGTGGTGTGTGTGTGTGTTCTGTGGAGCTGACTTGCCAAGGTGCTCACATTGACGAGACCATTCAGGTGTTCTCACCATGGGAAAGGCTGGAGACGATCATGGGAATTCACTGTCCATCTGCAAATTCATACAGCAGGGAGAGAGCCATCATCTGTTCTGCGTGTGGCAAAGGATTCAAATCAATCATTTATCTCATTGTATAGCGACTTGCTCATTTTGATAAGAAAACTTCTCTATATTCTGTGAACATAGTCTTAAAAGCAAAATGGACTTGGTGTCCACAAAATCCCACAGACACTGGTGAGAAGCGGGTCACCTGCTTCGTGTGTGGGCCAATAGTCACTCAGTCATCTCACCAACTGAGATACTTGTGAGTTTGCTAGTGACTGCAGGGATTTAGATCCTGCAGTTAGTCGCTCCTAGAGTAAATAATGTTCTGATCGCTGGGTTTTGCTTTTGCTCATATTGACAATTCTTGGTATTCTAGATACATGGTTAGTACTTCAGTTTTACTGAATTAAAAACATTATTGTTGATATTCTTTCCCAAATCAGTGTTTAACATCATCTGTTGGATCTCAAAGGATAATCTGGAGAGGGAGCGTTGGTAGGAACAGAACCCGTAGCCTGGACACACTCCTCGGGGACACACTGTGAGAGGCAAATAGCACATTGGTCTTTCCCATCTCTCTGTTCTCACAGAAAAGTCCCCACGTGGGTTAACAGTGAGGTGTGCTGCAAATGTTTTCCAACTGTACTTTTTAATGGTTCCAACTCCTAGGCACAGAACAGAAGCCACTTTCTAAGTCTGTTTCGAGTCAGGAAAAACATGACTGAATCCTGGAAATGTGTGTCAGTTCAGATACTGATGTCAAACTGTCAACTGTTCCAGAATAAAAGTAAACATGTTGAAACTTCTAATCTGAAATTGACTGTTGCCATTACAATGTAACCATGCCTGGTGCTCACTTTTAAAATAGACCTGATCAAAGTCTGTATTAAAATAGATGGAGAATGTTAACCTCAGACACGATGATACAATTGGCATTTCATCTGCCAGGTGAGCAAGGACTTCTAGCATCTTTCTAGGATTGCTCTGTTTTATTTTGTTAAATACCAGAATAAAGAAAAGTACATTAAAAAACATTACAAGTCATAGCAACACGGGAGTAGACTATTCTGCCCATCAGATGCCTCTGCATGTGGGTTATAGTAAACAACGGCGCTTGTCTTAAATGGTATTACGTCCTGTCCAGTCTGTCCAAAGGCCTCAGAAACTGATAGTCAGACTTTGAGGCACACAGTGACTACACCTAGAGAAATGGTGGTTAGCAGCAAGAAAATGCCTGAGGTCAAGATCAGCAGCAGGACAGCAGTAGGTGAAGGGCTCAGAGGTGAAACCTAGCAATCAGACTGGAGGGAGGACTGTGGTGCGGACAGCCCTGACTAGACGAGAGAACACCTCGAGATTTGACTTTATTTATTTACTACCATATGTACGGTGTAAAACTTTGTCTTGTGACCACTGCAGGCAAATCATAGTAAGCAAGGACATACAGGTCAAAGGATGCTGGGACAGAGTGAGGTGTGTAGCTTACGTCACACAGGAGATGTGCTGAGCAAGATCAGCATTTGAACATGATTTGAAGTTAGATAGCCCATTCATCAGTCTAATAAAGTCCGGAAAAAAGCTGTTCTTGAACCTGCTGGTGCGTTTGTTCAAGCTACTGTATCGTCTGCCTGATGGAAGAGGTTGTGGGAGAGCATTACACAGTGGGAGGGGTCTTTTATGATGTTGGTAGCCTTTCTTTGTAGGCATGTAGTCCATGGGTGGAAGGTTGGCTTCCGTGATGGTGTGGCCTGCGCACACCATCTTCTACAGTTAGTTCAGTCCTGGGCAGAGCAGTTGCCGTACCAGGGCATTTTGAACCCAGGGCAGTATGCTTTCTATGATGCATCTGTAAAAGTTGGTGATGGTCCTTATGGACTTGGCAAATTTCCTAAGCTGCCTGCAGAAGAGATGTCATTGTGCCTTCTTGACCGTCACATCTAACTGGTAAGTCCAGGCCAGTTTCTTGATTTTTTATCATCACTCCTGGAAACTTAACTCTCAATTTCCGCTCTGTTGACTTAGATGGGAATGTGTTCTCCTCCCTTCTTCCTGAAGTCAATGATTCGTTCTTTTGTTTTGCTGACATTGAGGGAGAGGCCGTTTATCATTGCATCATGACACCATGCCTCCAGTCTCCTTTCTGTAGGACACAAACCTCAATTCAAGTGGGCAATATTTTCACACTTTGCCACTGAGCAACTTTACAGAAGGTCATGGGCCCAAACAGGCCAAGTAAGGGCAGGGCAACAGGAACTTTTTCAGGCCATTCAGCTCCGAGGCTGCAGAACAGAACTTGCACTGTGTTAGTTACAGGGAATTGCTGAACAAGCACTAGCCTCCACTCGACAGTGCCCCAATTGTAAGATGCAGAGGGAAATTGATACCAGTTAACAGTCTGCACTGGAGGGTTTATTATTGAGGGAGTGGGGAGATGGAAGCTGATGGTGGCGCTGGTGCTGGTCCCTGAGTCTCAAATCAGCAATTATCAATCCTTCAGCTACTTCCTGTAACATTCGGGTGACCACCTGACACTGAAATTCACCGAGTGACAATCTCCTCTTGTAAATCTCCAGTAAATCTGCCTCTACCACCCTCTCTGGCTGCACATTTCAGATAATAACCTTGCCCATTATTTAAGATTTTACTCTGACATTCTAGCCACTTGTGTGAAACAATGTGGAACGGAATGTTTGTCAGTGTTGACATGGCGACCTGTCTGCAGTGACATGACTGGGTTTCAAACTTCACCCTCTCCGCCGCTGCCTCCTCAATCAGCCTGAAACTATGTTCTTTCAAGCACTTGCCCAATTTCCTTTTGATTGCTCCTGAACCTCGGCATTTGAAAGATTTCTCCCCAGCGTAGATACTGGTGTACTAGCAGCTTGGACGAATTAATGAATCCCTTCCCACACACAAGAGCATGTGAAAGCTCTCTCCCCAGTGTGAATTCGCTGATGTATCGACAGGCTGGATGATCGCCTGAATTTCTTGCTGCAGTAAGAGCTTTGGAATGGGGAGTATCCTATGGGAATGTGCTGGCTCTCCCTCAGTCCACACGGACATTTAAAGCTCTTATCCCAGTCACAGCAATGATACTGTCTCAATTTTGCAAATAAAAATATGTACCTCTTCCCACACACAGAAAAGTTAAATGGCCTCTCTCCAGTGTGAACCTGCTAGGCCATCAGCAAGGTGGATGAATGAACAAATGCTTCACCACATTCACTGCAACAGAACAACCTCTCTCCTGGATGACTGCGTCAATGATATTCCAGCTCATATGAATAATTGAATACATTCTCACAGTCTCTACATTTATATGGTTTCTCCCCAATGTGACTCTGCTTGTGTTTTCGCAATCCAGATGATCAACTGTAGCCTCATCCACATCCACAACGTGCTGCAGTTTCTTCACTCTGTGAATGGGGTGCTTTCTGTTTCCAGGAATCAAGCATCACTGTCAGATCCTGATGTGATATTTGAGTTTTCCACTTGTACATGTTCCCCATCTAATATCTGGTGAAACGAATTGAAAAAAGGGAATGAGAGAGAGAGAGGGAGAGAGAGAGAGAAACAACAAAAATACAAAATAAAAACTGAAAGAACACTGGATGCTGTAAATCAGGAACAAAACTGGAAGCTGCTGGGAAAGATCAGCAAGTCTGGCAGCGTCTGTGAAGATAAATCAAAGTTAATGTTCTGGGTCCAATGACCCTTCCTCTGAATGTCCGGGTCACCAGACCTGAAATGTTAACTTCTGTGAAGAAAAATCAAAGTTATCAGATTTGCTGAGCCTTTCCAGCAACTTCTGTTTTTTAAACAAAAATTCAAAGCAAGATTGTGAAATTGAGCTGAATAAAGCTGCTCTTTCATGGGGTCAGCAGGTGAAAGGAAGAGTCTGAAAGCTGCCAGATTTTACCAACTTACATAAGTGTCCATCAGGAAGTGCAACCTACCACCAGGTTTTGGCCGACACAAGAGAAGTTGGGAAGTCAGCAAGGAAGGATTTCTATATTTGCATCTCAATGTGAGGTTTGATGGAACCTGTCACCTCCACAAGTTGGAAAGCCAAGAGCAGCAGGTCTGTGTAAACATTATCTCCAAATTCCCTTCAAGTCACATTCTGATTTGGACATAAGTTGCTGTTCCTGAATTGTTGCTGATGAAGATTCTATAAATCTTTATCAGAAAGCTTATGGTTGTACCTTCACCACCTTGTCTGCAACAGTTCAACAACAAGAATACTATCACCTTCTCAGTGGGGAACTTGGATTAGACAGATCTCCTCAAGTTCCATTTATTGCAATTTTTCTTTGGATTTGGGTTAGTAAGCAGTGTGTTTCCTGTGCATCTGAAATTAATAATTATCTCGTATTACTGTAGCCACAGCGGTTTACTTTAAAACAGGTTTTTGAGGCCTGGCTGTAAATTGGATATCTTTGCGAGCACCTCTTACGGATTTTTTGTTCTTCTTAGATTATTTTCTAACCCGTTAAGGAAAATAATGGGGCCTCAAGGTTTGATAGAGATTTACAAAACTTTCTTTTAAACAGTTGAGCAAAACGCTCATTGCTCAGAGAGGGAGACTTCAGCTTTCACTTTTACTTTGAGTTTTGAGCGGACTTGTGAAGTTATTGGATGAGGAATGCCCTGCAGTTCAGTTCACTAAATAGTGAAGGAGATATCGTGAACTAGATAACCTTAGAATGAGGAGTTAGAGTTTGCCCACACCAGACGTGTTGTAACTAAACCTTAAAGCCGTTATTTTAAGCTGAGCATATTTAAGCTTGAGTACATAATAGCTCCAGGGAGAAGCTGTAACATTAAAGCATTAAAGCCAAAAGTGTGTTAAACCTACAAAGGTGCAGACACAGAGGCTCTGGTGTGAGTACTGCATAACTCTTGGATACAGGCTAGGCCATTTAGGACTGAAATGAAAAACACTTATTCATTGAAAGGGTCGTGAACCTGTAGAATTTTCACCCATAGAAGGCTGTGAAGCCAAGTCTGAATATATTCAACAGACAGATGGATTTTTTTAAGACTTTAAAGGTGTCAGCAAGTGCAGGGCAAAAGCAGGAATGTTGTACTGAGATGAGGATCAGTCACGATCACGATGAATGGCAAGGCAGACTCAAATGCTGAACGGTCTGTTCCTGCTCCCAGTTACTATGTTTCAATGAGTGCTGTATTGGGTAATGTACAAAAGCTATTTTGTTTCTTTTTAATTTATGACTGGGTTTTTGCAATTTGTGTGGTTATATATTTACTGTGTTTTTAAAAATAAATTACTCAAATTGTATTATAAGTGAATAGTTTGTTTTATTCTATTTTATATTCATCTCTTTTGCTAGTTAGTTTCTATTTAATTGTTAAAGCAAAATCTGCAGCACTATATGCTTATGTTTTAGTGAGAGATAACATTGTTAAACTATTAGATTTCTGCCTGGCTTGTCTAACAATGACTTCAGCTGGGATCACAACATGTGGAGGGTCATGCGGTCTCTTGATGGGATTTTGGAGTTCCTTAGCTTTAAAAAGTATCTGTGTCTTTCTTGTCCAAATAACAGCTACAGAATAGTTCCAGGGCATAAAGCAGAGTGTAGTGGGCATGTTCATTGCACAAAACCTAACAATGGTTTAGATGTGGCTAAGAGTTTTCCGGAAGTGAAAGATAATTCACTGATCAATCTAAAATCTTTGAAAACTAAACCAAGAGAATTAGAAAATAAATTGAAGGTAGAAGTACAAGTAGGATCTTGTGAGGATGAGAAACTTCAAGTCATTTTTCAACATTTAGAATTGGAAGAAAGGAAACTTTGAAGCAGGATATCACAGTTGGAATTGGCTGATATATAGTTATAAATGAAAAGAGACAGGACTTTGAGAAAAATATAAATACCTGAAATTATAGAAAATGAAAAATAGAGAGTAATGAAATTAGAAGGCAAAGTGAACAGGGAATAATGGAGACAGAAAAGCAAGGAGAAATGCAAAAGGAGGTGGATTTTAAAAATCAAACTCCAAAGAGATAAAGAAATTGGAGAACATGAGTTTGTCAAGGAAAAGGTGAGAATAGAGAAGGAAGAAACAGGTAATACCCTGACGGGTAATAATGATTCCATTGAGGGAACTGATTTACCCAAGAATCTATGCTTTGTATCTAAATTAACAAGGATGGAGCCAAGACATGCTTTACCCCATTTAAGAAGGTCGTTGCACAGATTAAATGACGAAAAGTGATTTGGACTCCCATGTTACAAAGTATTTTGGCATGCTATGACAGTATACACCAGCTCCCCAGGAGAACAGTCTGCAATGTAGGAAGCTTTCTAAGTGACAACAATGAATGCTTATCTGCTCGTCTCTAAAGCTTATGAATGGAGGGTGACATTTACTGATACCCCCCCGAAACCTCCATTAGTGTACATGCGCAAAACACACACGTGCAGTACACCAGCCTGTACTGCCAATGAATTCTTACCAACCGGTTGTTAATCTTCAAGCTTACTTGGGCCCCACCGCATTTTGTTTTGTAACTAGTAGGGTTTTCACAAAGTCTGCACAAGTAGAGCTTTCTGCATTGCGTATGTCAGGAAACTCAGCTTTAGTTGAAGTTAGAGAAACATTTTGAGAAGTTATGGGAAATTACCATCATGAAATAATTCAAATAGCAGTCTTTCAAATTTATAAACTTATTTTGATAAGCACCAAGTATTCACGACCAGTGAAGCAGCAAATCTGGCAGATACTGTTACTATCTCACACAGACACATATGTGGAGAAATGAATGTATGGCGATATTTCATCTCACCTGATTTTATGTCACTGGAGATGTTCTTTTCTCTCTCTTTCTCAGTCAATTCTTGTTGGAACCAAAAAGAATGTAGTATTTCCTCAGCATGAGGAAATCCTTCTAACACACAGCCAGTATGTTATCACACCCAAAGTGATGGTACAGGATTTAGATGATTGGCACACATAAGAAATGTGAGAATTCAAACAGTGTGAAAAAGGTAGTATTTGCAAACAAGAACAAGGGAAGGTCTAAGACTTGAGAGAATGAGGTTTATGGACTGTCATAGAGTCAGATACACAAATGGACTGAAGTTGAAGCGCAAAATGCAGCTTCGATGGTTTGACAGTGACATCACAGGCAGTCTGGCCAGAAGGTGGCCATAACTGGGTGTTAAATATCACAAGTTACAATGAATTTGAAATGAAAATAAAGGATGCAGCAACTGGATAGAAGGAAGACTGGTGCACTGGTACAAAAGAACTGTAGATAATCAAAGCAGTATGGAGATTTCATTTCAATAAAACAAACCCCTGTGAACATTGGAAATTTTAAACTAAAACAGAAATCGGACAAACACAGCAGGTCTGGTAGCATCTGGTGAGGAAGAATAGTTAACATTTCAAACCCTGAGAATGTAGTCCTGTATTCTTTGTTTCCAATTATGCAACGTCTGCAACATTTTGCTTTTATTGGTGGCATGAGGCTTTTCTCCTTGGAGAAGGGAAGTTAACTTGAGATCTGATTTGTGTGTGCAGAATCCTGAGATATCAGAACAGAGTCGATAGTGAGACATTGTTCACTGTGTTGGTGAAATCAGAAGCAGAGGATACCAGTTCAATGAGACTAACAAAGGAATTCTCATATGAGGAGGGTGAAACACCTTTCCCATTGCAAGTGGGAGAATGCATTGTCAGGTTCATTCAACCCCTTTAAAAGAGAATTGGACAATTACGTGAATGGAAACGATGAAGGATTGGGACACGATGTGGTGCTCATGCACAGACACTGGGGATCAAATTCTGTCCTTCGATTCTGTAATAAGATGCAGGGAATTCTGGGACTGCATGTGGCTCTCATAACCTCCCCCATCCCCAAACATTCAAATCAGATTAGAGAAATGAATGTGTGCATCACAGGCTGGTGAGAACAAGTGGGTTCAGGGCTGTGTGGGACCTGCACCAGCACCAGCACCAGCATGGTGGGAAATGAGGAATTTAAACTGCACCTAAACTGGAAAAATCAGATGCGCTAATGTAGCCTTGATGAAGAGTTCATAAAATGTTCTCAAAATAGTCGCTTTGAACAGCATATTCTAGAGCTAACCAGAGAGCCAGTTGTACTGGACTTGATGTTGTGCAATGACAGAGGTTTAATTAACAACCTCACAGTGAAGGCACTCAGAGGTAGCAGTGACCCTAATCTGATGGAATTTTACAACCATTTTCGGGGACAGGAGTGGGTATCAGACTATTATTTTAAACTTAAATTAGGGCAGTCATGTGGGTGTGAAATCAGAGCTAGAGTGAAGTGGCAATTTAGCTTCAGAGGTCGGTTGAGATACAATGGCAAATAATTAAGGGGATACATCAGTATACACCCATCAGATACATTTGAGTGAGAAAGAAAAGTTCCAAGTCAATAAGTATGCTCCAGTAATCATCACACAGATATGGTGACAGGATGACATGGATTTGGAGCAGGATATTGAAGGATTCATGACATTGGAGGATTGGAAACTGGGAAAAAATGGAGGAAATATTACATCATCTGCGGGTAACTATAAAATGCATTTAAGATGATGTCAACTACAAAGAAGAAGCATACAATTGCTGAAGTATGGGTGGCAGATTAGACAAAGCAGAAGGTATAAAATGGCAAAGAATGACTACAAGATTAATAAGGAGAGAAAAAAAAAGTAGGAGACAAAGTTAGCCAAAATACGAAGACAGTTTAGCAGTTTCCCTGCATATTTAAAACAAAGTTCATAAAGGAAGCATCTGTACTAAAGGAGAAAAGTCTGACGAATTACTAATAGAAAACAAACAGATGGCAGGTGAATTGAACGGGTATTTTTCATTGGCCTTATTCAATAAGCAGGAATTAATCAGGAAATGGAGGAACTGAAGAAAATTACAATCACCAGAGAAACATATTGAGTGAATTGTCGGAACTACATGCTGAGACACGCTGAGTCCTGATGGACAGCATCCTGGAATTTAAAGGAAATGACCAGAGAGTTGATGTGTTGGTTTTGGTTTTGGATTTGAAAATTCCCTAGATTTGGGGAAGATTCAGAGATTGGGAAACAAAGAAATTTAAATCCTTTATTCAAATGGGTATAGACATAGAATGCAGGTAACTGCGCACCAATTAACTTATAACGTATTCCCTGTGATGGATGTTATGATCAAAGATGACTTAGCAGGGCATGAAGCAAATTTTAAGGTGAGCAGTCCGTGGTTCGGTAAGAAATCAACTTTAAACAATTTATTGTCATTCTTTCAGGAAGTAACACATTCTTGATGAAAGGGAACCAATGGAGCATAATGGCACAGGTTTCTTGGGATAATTCAAGAGACACTGCAGAAATTCATTCCAAGGAAGAAGAAACTTGCTAAGGTGAGGATGAGACATTCACTACTGCACGGGATGGTGGGTAAAGATATTCCCATTGGTGAGATTGTTAGCTATGATGTGAGAGTGAATTGGGATGGCAATCAATGTAACTTAGAACCAAATAGTACGGAAATAAGTGTAAATGACAAGAATTCCTAAATATTTTCAGGGAACTGTTCAACAGCATTGTTTTATTCATTCATGGATTTGCACTTTATTAACAGGGCTAAGTTTTGCTGCCTGTCGTCAAATGACCTTGACATGGTGGCAGTGAGCTTGTGTGCGTTTGGTTTGGAGACACCCACAATGCTGTAAATGAGGATTTTAATCCAAAATATGTTTTCAGTCCAGCGAGAAAGGATGTACGACTAGACTTGGTTTTTGGAAATGAGGCGGGGTAAGATTATGCAAGGGACCTAGCATTAATCCCAATGGTACACCACTGGACACTGGCCTCCAGTCACACAAACAGCCTCCTCCCATCACCCACTGTCTCATCAGTCAGCCAATTTTGTATCCAACTTATCAAGTTATCCTAGATCCCCTGTACTTTGATCTTTAATTTTATCATGTGGACTTTCCTGTTTGGTCTCACCGGTGAGCTCCTTTTAATGGTTTAAATGTTACTTTACGGTCCATAAATAATATAAGGATTGGGTGGTTGTCCCTGGTGTATTAAAATGTGTAACACAATCTTTTCCACTGCCTGTACCAGGGACCATGCGGAGGTTTTTTGGAGGGTTGAAGAAACAGATCTGATGATCCTGAGTCTGATGAGTAGCGAAAGGGAGTGGGATCCCAGTCATGGGAACAATCTGATTTGGCCAAATTGTCTTGAGCAGTGACAAGAGAGTGAACAGGAGTGGAGAGCTTGATGATGAGCGCGGCAGGCAAGACAGTGATCTTGACCATATCAACAGCTCCCTGTCAACCATCTGACTGGAGTTTAAGTGTTTAGAGATGTACAAATGTTGCATTTCTTCCGCTGTTGCATTATTTCTGAGTTAACTTGGCCCCACGTTAATAATGTCATGACAGGATATGGGATGTGAAGATTTACTGAATTAAACTTTGAGGTACTCTGTCCTGAAATAAACAGTGAATACTGAACATATGTTGAGTACACGGAGGTATTTGTCAATCTATGGGGTTGACTAGGTCTGAAAAGTAACCAACTGGAAAACCTTTCCCAATCACTTCTTGCACTACTAGAGCAGATAGGCCTTGTGTTGACAGCAAATCAATTGTACTACAATTGTAGAAGCAGTTTAAACACACTGTATGTTTAACATATTTGAATGATTTGACTTTTATTGAGGATATTAATCCCTATAACTGGGATGAGATTTATCCAATATTATCAGAAACAGACCTCAATGAACACTGTTCATCTCCAAATGTGCTTAGCAGCAAATCTCTGTCACGCAAGTAACTTGTGAATTGGCTGGTATCTTAGCAGATTGGATGAGTGAGTGAATCTCTTTCCAAACTTACACCAAATGACAAACGAGAAGCTATCACATTCCAAACTCAGAAGTGCCCTGTGTACCTCAGATTACTCTGAAATGGCAAGGTATCTTAAATTTTTGAGCATTAAATGAAACCA
This sequence comes from Stegostoma tigrinum, assembly GCF_030684315.1. Taxonomy (NCBI): domain Eukaryota; kingdom Metazoa; phylum Chordata; class Chondrichthyes; order Orectolobiformes; family Stegostomatidae; genus Stegostoma; species Stegostoma tigrinum. The sequence goes on from NW_026728103.1 coordinate 610,326, forward strand.
GCTGATTCAAACTGCTACTGCCATTCAGAATTACAGGATTGGTGTTCAACAGTACTGGAATGCTGCTGTCCAACCAAAAAATGTTCTGCCAATCACATAAATGTGTAATATGGGATATGTGTGATGCTAGGCATGTCTGCCATAATCCCAAAGACTGGCTGATCGTATCAAACAGCATTTCCTTTTGAATGTTTGCAATGGCAAGGTACTGACCATACTCAACTAGTCCATGCTTGTAAAATGCAAACGACAGCATTAGATGTAATTCTGCAATTTGACAACATTTTCAAAGTATTTCATAGTTATGAATTACAGTTGCTAATTGCTAAGAATTACACTGACAATCAATTTAGAGTTGTCAGTCCAGCTCACAGTGTGGTCCATTTGCATGCACTGGAATCCATGTGTGTTAGTACACAAGACCCTGTTATTTGTTGACAGGCAAAACATATACAGATGCCGTACCTGTTTCAACTCAAAAAAATATAGGCATCAGCCATTAGGTGGTTAATTTTTCAGGTCAATGCCAATCACAGGCAATCTGCCTGGTTTAAAGTGTAAACAAAGCTTTGAAATGTCTGCTCCAGCCGCACAGGGTTTAAAATCACAAACAGTTTCCAAGTGAGGCAGAGTTTCAGCCAATAGGGGAGCTCCAGATCCAGTCCCACTCCTCAGACACCCCAAAAGGTTGGAGGAACGGCTGTTCATGCTCAGTCCTCCAACTAAACAAGAGTGTCATGAACACTTGGTATGGGAGTTGGAAAAAAATTTCTTTCCCAATCCTTCCAAATTAATGGGAAAATAAATTATAATTGGCGTTTTCCGCTATTTCTTAAATTCTCCCATTTCTTAGAGTTTTAATACTCAATTGTTTAGTGATAATTAACTGAGCTTTTAAAACTTTTCACTTCTAAGTGACTAAGCATAGTTCGCAAATATTAAGAGTTCACTAGATAGTTAAGTACACAGAGTACTGGGAGGTGTTTCATTCAATAATTCTGTTCTATTTTTAATCTTTCATGAGCTGTGTGCTCACAGTCAAGTTGGGGATGTCCTTACTTTCCAGGTGTTTGTTTTGCTGAGCTCTTCTCATTCTCAGCAGTTATGTTTGTATTTCCTCTGTCACTGATGCACACATTCAGTTCCGCATTTTTAAAAATATAAACTCTATTCACTGAGGTGTATGGGTTTGATTTAAAATGTTAGCGGGATAAAACAGCAGAAAGATCTAAAAGATGCAAGAGAAAAATTGGTTCTCTTTTTTAGTGGAATGTGCTTCGCTAATAAATGCTTGTTGGTTGATCGACAACAGACTAACAGCAAACTCCTATGGTTAAGTGGTTAAGCCAACAGACACAGAGAGAATGATGTAAATATAAATATTCCAATCTGAACCCCTCAGATCTGAAACATTTCTGAATGTGTCGTAATTCGCAAAGGCTAGGAAAGTAAAAGTTCAACCACAAATATCACATGAAGGAATAGGTTATACTCACTAGGAAAGCCTGAAGATCTTTTCCTTGGAAAAGAGAAGGCTGAGAGATGCCATATTAGCAATGGAAGGTTTTGTTCCAGTTTTGTGTTTACTAATGTAGGGAAAGCAGAAATGTGCCCATTAACTTCCAGCCAGGAAAGGTCATCGTTCTACATAAATTTTGATTTGATAGCACATTTCCAGCTTTCATCATTGTTATTTCTGACTTTATACACAATTGTAAAAGGGTTTTCTGATCAAGGGCTAGGATTTCTGTGCCATGGAAGAAAATGGCTGGAACGCACTTCTTGCTCTCCTCAAGATCAACTTGCTAGTTCAGTCCTGGCTGTAATGACCAGCAGCAATACTGTCAGAATCTGACTCCCAGTCAGTTGTGAACTCGCTGATGTTGCAGCAGATTGGATGACTCAGTGAATCCCTTCCCACAAACAGAGCAAGTAAATGGCCTGTCCTCTGTATGAGTGCGTTGGTGTTTCAGAAGGTGAGATGCACATGTGAATTTCTTTACACACATGGAGCAGGTGAATGGTCGCTCCCCAGTGTGAATTCGCTGGTGTGTGACCAGGGTCGATGATCGTGTAAATGCTTTCCCACACACAGAGCAGGTGAATGGCTTCTCTCCAGTGTGAGTGCGTTGGTGTCTCAGCAGGTTATTGCTACTTTTAAAAGTCTCCTCACAGTCAGAACATTTAAAAGTTCTCTTCACAGAATGAACTCGCTGGTGTCTCAACAGGTTGGATGAATTAATGAATCCCTTCCTGCATGCAGAGCAGGTATATGGCCTCTCCCCAGTGTGGGTGCGCTGATGTACACAGAGTTCAGATGATTTTCTGACTCCAGTCTTGCAGTGAGAGCACCTGAAAGGTTTCTCATTGGTGTGAACACGTTTATGGGACATCAGGTCACCAGAACATTTGTAGCACTTTCCACAGTCTGAACATTTAAAAGGTCTGTCATTAGTGTGAACCCGCTGGTGAGCAAGCAGGTTGGATGACTCTCTGAATCCTCTTCCACACTTGGAGCAGGTGAACGGCCTGGCCCCCGTGAGAGTGCGTCCATGTATTTCCAGCTGGGATGGCCAACTGAATCTCTTCCCACAGTACTCACATTTCCATGGTTTGTCCATGGTGCTGGTGTCTTTGTGTCTCTCCAGGTTGGATGATTTGCTGAAACCTCTTTTACATAAAAAAACGTGTAATTTCTCTGGGTTGAGAATGGTGGAATGCTTATTCAGGCATCGTAATTGGTTAAAGCTCTTTACACAGTCAGTGCACGGTAACATTCTCATTTGGGTGTTTCTGTGTCTCACGATGAAGTTTTCCCCAACAGACAGAAGAGGCAAGCATTTCTATTTCCACATTGAAAAGCTGATGATAATCAGATCCTGACTAGTGATGTTTACTTTGCATTTGCCATTCACAAATCAGCTTCTCCCAATCCTCTGTAAAAGAAATACAGAATGTCAGTATTTTGCAATGATTTGTAGCTCAGGTCGTGGGTGAGATTGTTGACTTGCTCACCTTGAAAACAAAAACAAGCCAGCTCGGTGAGCAAGTCAACAACCTCAATGCCAGAATCATGATCAGTCCATTGATGGCAATTTAGAGTAAATAATTCTAGCTTCTCAGTCAGTCAGATTGATATTGTGAAGAGCCAGTGCAGACACGGCTGGTCAAAAGGTCTCCTTCCACACTGTAATATTTCTGTGACAGAATGTTCTTTCCACTCAAAACTAATAAAAGCAAAAATAAAGAACAAAGTCATGAGGAAATTCCCAGCGTCAATGAGACTTTTTTTTACTCCATATTCCTTCCTGGGATGAGGGCACCGCTGGCTAGGCCAACACTTATTGCCCATCCCTAATTGCCCAGACGGCAGTTACGAGTCAACCACATTGCTGTGGGCCTCGAGTCACATGTAGGCCAGACCAGGTAAGGATGGCAATTTCCATCCCTGAAGAACTTTAGTGAGCCAGATGATTTTTCCAACAATCGACAATGGATTCACGGTCATCATTAGACTCTTAATTCTAGCTATTTATTGAAATCAATTTCCACCATCTGCCGTGGCAAGATTCAAACCCAGGTCCCCAGAACAACACCTGGGTCTCTGGATTAACAGGCCAGTGAGAATACCACGAGATGATTGCCTCCCCTTATGCTGACATGTTACCATTGTGGAAGGTATCAAATGTAATGGTTAGCAGTGTGTGCCCAGGGACAGCTGGGCATGGAAGACACTTCTCATGGAGGGCAGGCAGGAAAGTAGAATTAAAGTAACAATCTGATCAGCCATGATCTTACCAGAATGATAGAGAAAGCTCGCTGCGCTGACGACTGTTCCAGTTTCTTAAATAAGAATGCTCAGTAATAATACAAAGGAGGCTAAGAGGGCATTTAATAGAGATATCCAAGATGATCAGAGGATTAGATAGGGTGGACAGTGAGAGTCTTTTTCCGAGGATGATGACTTCAACTTGTATAAGGGGGCATAGCTACAAATTGAGGGGTGATAGATTTAAGACAGATGTCAGAGGCAGGTTCTTTACTCAGAGAGTGGTAAGGGCGTGGAACGCCCTGCCTGCCAATGTAGTGAACTCAGCCACATTAGGGGCATTTAAACAGTCCTTGGATAAGCATATGGATAATGATGGGATAGTGTAGGGGGAGGTGCTTAGATTAATTCACAGGTCAGCGCAACATTGAGGGCTGAAGGGCCTGTTCTGTGCTGTATTGTTCTATATGTTCTATATTACACAATGCTGTTTTAGCCAGAATTCCCTGACTCACCAACTCTTCTCCACGTTGAGCAGCCACAGATGAGAAATCAGGGCTGAAGTGACACAAAACGAGAAGTTCAGCTCTTCTACGTATCAGGAGTTGCAGCCACAGCCACTCAACTGAATGTATCCAAGGCCCATGGCAACTCGAGGCTGCATAGGTCAGCTGTGGCTGGGAATGGGTGAAGCTGCTAAAAACCCCATTGTTAATTACGGTTACACGCCTGGCGCTAGGACCCAGCTGAGACCGTTCGAACCCCACTCACGATAGGAACCCAGTCAAGATGGCGACCACTAAACCGGAACCGCTTTTTGGGCAAGGGCCTGGATCTGGAAATACAGCACCTGTAGATTCATTTTTAGTTTTCATTGCCTTCCAGAGGTGTTTAGAAACCCCTCCCGGGCCTCTGTGGTTTCCATCGCTCCCGTCGCACTTTCAACCTTTACCGACTGCGAATGTGACAAAAGAACGTCTTTCCCCGTCGCCATTACTCTCAGCGCACACATTCCAAAGAATTCAACGGCATGACGCTTGCGCAGTGCTGTCCTGTAATGTTAATCAGGGACCTTTATCAGCGCGGGGACTGCTGGGTAGAGGCACTGCCATTGAAAACCCTCAATCAATAAAAATTTTACTGTGATGCAGCAGATGGAGAACGGTGCAGTACAAAAAAACGATACAGCACAGAAGCAGGCTCTTCAGTCCTCCAAGCATGCGCTGACAGGTTTTGCCCTTCCATATTAAAACTGTGTTCTCTTACATCCCTCTGTTCCCTTCCTATTCATAGACAATGTATACATAATATTTACTTTTTCAATATTTCAAGTCTGAATCTATAAATAAGATAATTTTGTTAATTTATTGCAGAAAGATGTAAAAGGAACCTAAGGGGCATTTTTTTTCATGTCGAGGGTAGTGCGTGTATGGAATGAGCTACCAGAGGAAGTGGTAGGGGCTGGTACAATTACAACATTTAAAAGGTATCTAGATGGGTGCGTGAACAGGAAGAGTTTGCAGGGGTGTGGGCCAAATGGTATTAAATGGGACCACATTAATTAGGATACCTGGTTGGCTTGGACGCATTGGACCAAAGATTCTGAATCCATGCTGTGCAACTCTGTGGCTCTAAGTTGGAGAGTGGCAGAGTTGCTTCTGAGACTAAGATCCTGAATTTAAAAAGAGGAAACCATGATGGCATGGCACACAAACCGGCCATAATAAATTGGGGAGTATTACTTCAGGGGATAGAAGTGGATAGGCTAGTGAAAACACTTAAAGAAAATATTGGGAACTGCAACAGTTGTTCATTCCTTTCTGGCACAAAAATGAAATGAGAAATGTGGCCTAGCCATGACTCGGAGGGAAATTAAGAATAGTGATATAGAGTCTTAGGAAATAAGAACATCAGGTGCCGGTGTTGGACTAGGGTGGACAAGGTCACAAATCACACAACACCAGCTTATTAGTCCAACAGGTTTATTTGAAAACACAAGCTCTCGGAACCTCAGATAATAAAATGTGTGGCTGGATGAACACAGCAGGCCAAGCAGCATCTCAGGAGCACAAAAGCTGACGTTTCGGGCCTAGACCCTTCATCAGAGAGGCTCTCTGATGAAGGGTCTAGGCCCGAAACATCAGCTTTTGTGCTCCTGAGATGCTGCTTGGCCTGCTGTGTTCATCCAGCCTCACATTTTATTATCTTGGATTCTCCAGCATCTGCAGTTCCTATTATCTCTCGGAACCTCAGACCTTCTTCAGGAACAGATCGCTCTTTCGCCCTTGAGACGGTTCTGCCATTCATGCTGATATTGCTGATCTAAAACTCAGTACCCTCTCACGTTCAACACCCTTTGATCCCTTTGTCACTCGAAACAATAAGCTAAACCTTCTTCACAACGTTCAATATTTTGCCACAACCACTTTCGTTGGTAATTGAACTCCACAGATTCACTCCTCTCTGAATGAGGAAACCCTCTTCCCGGAATCAGTCTGGTATATCTCCATAGCACTGTGTCTACAAAGACAGTCTATCATTCCTTAGATAAGGAGAACAATACTGCACAGAATACTGTGGCAGCGGTTGCCCTGGTGTCACGCAGTGTTGTTCAGTTCACCGAGTGTGGGTTACATTGGCTCCGCCCCAGCACTGTGACACTTGGAACGAGTTTCAGCCAATGAGGAAGAGCTACATAAACTCTCTCCCGTCATTCACTCCGATTGGTTGGAGGATCCCCCGTGCTTTGTTGGTCACTCCTGTGTCCTCCCACCCAACCTTCACATTGACAGCAGCTCGAGACCAATCACATGGGCCGAGTTGTGACCCGGAACATGCGCAGTGCGGGCTTTGCAGCAGATCGTAGGTGGTGCCAAATCGGAGGAGAGGCGTCACATTTTTAGAAGCTCTCCAGGCCCAAGCAACAAAATCCCTGTCCTGCTCTCGAGGCAGGGTAGGAATAGAAACCATCGGGGGTTGTTGCCTGGGCAGTTTATAATCGCGTGAGGGAGGCCTGGGGACCCGAGTACCAGGCCCACGGATCACTAACCGCCATCTTGGCTAGGTTGGGGACGGGAATTCTCTCCAGATACTTGGCCACCATCTTCGTAAAGATAAGCCACGTCCGACTTGGGGAGAAATCGATGAGGCTGTGACTAGGAAAGAAACCCTAGACGTGTGTGGGGAGGATTCACCAACACCTGCTGGAGACTCAAATCCTGAATCAGACTCATTGGTTTGATTTTCAGTCAGCAGACAGGAGTTGGGAACTTTATCCAGAGAGGAGAGGACGGAGAAAGGGAGAAAACTGGAAGAGGAGAACAGAGATAGGGGGATAGATCTGGATTTCCTCTGGAAGGAGGGTACAGCCAGGAATTTACAGAATTGAGAAATAAGAGAGGAGAATAATGGACTTGTCTGTTCTGAATTTCTAGCCTGCAATGACAGTAAATGTCTTTTGTAAACTCCTTTTGCAGGATATTAGAAAAGAAGGGTTTGCAGATATTAAACACAAATCAAAATTCCTGCTGAGACTGGTTGACTCATGCAATTTACAAGGACCTGAGTACCTTCAGCCTCTGAATATGGAAGGAGAAATGTTTGACCTGTATGTAGGTGATACACACAATATTCAGCTGAGAGAGTGTTGCAGCGAGTGGACTGCATAAAAGATTTACCCTGTTGCATGTCCCAAGTGGGAGCATTCCAGTGAATTTCCAGTGGAGAGAAATTGAACCAATCAAGCAGGTTGGGAAAACATTTACACCATTCACAGTGGGGAGATACTGTGCTCGATCAGTGTGCTGTCAAGGCTTCAGTTGATCAACCATTCTGAAGTAATACAAAGGTGACAGCACTGTGGAAATATGAGGAGTGTAGTAAAAAGATTCAATTACCCATCCCAGCTGGAAATCTATCAATGAATTCACACCAGGAAGAAGCCATTTACCTGCTGTGTGTGGGGGAAGGAACTTAATCAAAACAAACAAACTCATGTCACACCAGAGAATTCACACTGGGGAGAGACTGTTCACCTGTTCAGAGTGTGGGAAGAGATTTACACAAACATCCTAGCTCATGTGACATCAGTGGATTCACACTGAGGAGAGGCCCTTCAGCTGAATTTACTGTGTTAAAAGGCTCATATCTTCATCTGACCCGAATATACACCAGCTAGTTCATACGGGGGAGAAGCCATTCAGTTGTTCTGTGCATGGGAAAAGATTCCCTCATTCATCTGGCCTTCAATCACACCAGCAAACTCATACCGAGCAGAAACTATTTGGCTGCACCTCCTATGGAAAGAAGTTCAGACATGCATCTGCCCTCATTGGACACCAGGGAGTTCACGCTAGGGAAAAGCCATTCATCTGCTCTGTATGTGGGAAGGGGTACAGTCAATCATCCAGCTTGCTGAGACACCAGTGAGTTTACCCTGGAGAAAAGCTGTTCAGCTGCACTGCCTGTGAGATAGATTTTTGGCAGTCATCCACCCTGTTTGCACACTGGCAAAAAACCGTTCACTTGCACTGTGTGTGGAAAGGGATTCTTCATTTTGTCCACAATCGAGTATCACCGGCTCATTCACACGCAGGAGAAGCCATTTGGCTGTACTTCCTGTGGGAGTAGTTTCAGGTGTTTATCCTCTCTCTGCTCGCCAGCGAGTTCACACCAGAGAATGGCCTTTTATCTGCATGTGCGGGAAGGGATTCATTCAGTCCTTCAACCTAGTGATACATAAGTGAACCTCAATAACCTTTATTGTTCAACAAGGAAACTCACCATCATCTTCTCCAGGGCGACTAATGATGGCCCAGCCAGAGATTTCTGTATCTTATGAAAGATTTGAATTCTGCTGTTATTGATCACTTCCAAAATTAACAGTCTGACAATATTAGATTTGTTTCAACTGATGTTAACACACCTAAAACTGGCTGCAGTTTGGTAATCTGGATATATTGCTGATGGTTTGGACAAGTGTCCCTTTTAAAAGCACCAACGGTCATTCTAATTCAAGATTGTGTTTGGAGAAAGAAACAGATACCTTGTGGAAGGGAAAGCACAAAAATCATCAATTTGTAGAAAGAAAGCTGACAAAGTGATGGCTTAAAAAGCTTTGTTCATCAATGCTTCCAGGGCCAACTGCTCCTTTCATTGCCCTGTATTGCACAGATTAACAGCATCACATCTGAGAGGTCCAGGGTAAAGAATGAAGGGAAACTGGGCTGTGTCGGAACCCCAACTTTGTTTCACATTTTCTTCTTCATTCTCTCAGCCTTGACATTCCCCTCTGAAATGAAGAAGTCTACCTGTATACCTGGTCAGGCAGCGAGCTCGACTCTCAATCCAGACTGAACACAAAAGACAAAAATAAAGCTTGTCTTCAAATCTCTACCGTACACTGATGACAGTGCACTGGTCCACTCAACTTTCTTTACCACCTTATCCAACTGTGTTCAGGGAGCTATATGGAATTGGACCCCAAGATCCCCCTTTATACCAATGATCTTAACGGTCCTGTCATTTACTGTATACTTTCCTCTTGCATTTAGCCTCCCAAACTGCATTACTTCACTCTTCTCTGAATTAAAGTCCATCTGCCATTTCTCCATCCAACTTTCCGATTGATCTACACTCTGCTGTGTCCTCTGACAACCAATCTCATGATCCTCAGCTGCACCAATTTTCACTGCATTAGCAATCCTATTAAACAGACAACTTAGATTTTCATCCAAATCTTTTAAAAAAATTACAAACCTTGTGGAACACCACTGGTCACAGATCTCCAGTCAAATGCTTAGGTAGAGTACATGCAGACAACATCCACTGTGCTGCCTTCAATCATCTTCGTCAGTTGTTCAAAAAACTCAATCCAGTTTGTGAGACATGACCTTCTCTGCAGGAAGCCGAGATGCATGTTATCCACATGAAGTTTAGCAAGGCCTTTGACAAGGTCCCTCATGGCAGGCTGATAGAGAAGTTTAAGTAACCTAGGTTACACTGAGTTGGGTACAGAACTGGCTTTGTCATAGAAGATGAAGAGTAGCTATAGATCTGTGACCAGTGCCTTTCTGTAGGAATCAGACCCCTGTCGTTAACATATTTATTATAAAAAAAATTTGGAGGAGAATGTAGGTGATCAAATTAGTAAATATTTGAATGACAAATATCTGGGGAGCTGTGAGGAGTGAGGAGGAATGCCAGAGGATACAGCAGGATATAAATTGACTGGAGACTTGTATGGAAAAATGGCAGGTGGTATTTAATCCGGACAAATGTGAGGTGATGCATTTTGGACGGTCTAATGAAGGAGCAAAGTGTACAGTAAATGGCAGAATTCTGAGAAGCACAATCATAGAGCAGTATCTAGGTATACAGTTTCACAGTTCCCTGAAAATGGCAACCGTAGTGGAGATGATGGTCAGGGCAAAGTGCATAAAAATTGGGCATGTTGCAGCTCACTAGAACTTTAGTGCGGCTACATTTGCAATGCTGCGTACAGTTCTACTTGCCAAACCACCATAAGGATGTGTGGCTTTGCAAAGGGTACGGAAACAGGTTACCAGGATGTCACCTTGTTTGGAGGATATTAGTTATGAGGAGATGTTGGATAAATTTGGTTTATTTTCTTTTGAACATCAGAGGCTGAGGGGCAATCCGGTAGAAATTTACAAAACTGAGAGAGACATGGATAGTTGGCATCTAGAGTAGAAATGACAGTTTGTGTAGGGGACATAAGCTGAAAGTAAAAGGGAAAAATGTACAGGAGGTGTGAAATGTAAGTTTTTACACACAGGACAGCATGTGCCAAGAATGCATTGCCAGAGGAAGTGGGACAAACAGATACAATCACAATGCTAAAAGGACATCTTGATGGATTCGTGAACTGGCAGGGAATACAGAGATACAAACTGTGCAAGGGAAAGAAAGAGATTTCATGATTAGAAAATCATGTGTTAATGGAGGCTTGTGAGCTAAAGGGACTGTTCCTGTTCTAGTGTTCTTTGAGGCCTCAGTTTTTCAAATACAGACTGGAATATTGGTAGAGTAACAGGCAGTGACGGTAAGTTTTCCTGGATTGTATGCACGATAAATCTACGAAAACAGTGCATTCAGTTCAAAAAGAAAGAGCGCTCGTTTGGTCCTACTTCTTGGGAATGATGGGGGCCAAGTAGATCAAGTGTCAGTGGCAGACCATTCAGGAGACCATGATCACGTGTAGGAAGGTGCAGAATAATGTCAGATAATACCCAGCATTAATTCAGAATAAGAAAGCTCAGTTAATGGAGAGTTGTCTTCGACAGAGCAAGGTCAACGCTGGACAGCAATGACTGAGTGGCAGGTTGATGGGACAAAGTATAAATAATAATAAGGGCTACTTTCAAAGAGAAGATGGCTCAAGTACACTCAAAAAGGAAGGGAAGGGCAAATATTCAGGGCTGCTTGTATGACAAATAGAATTTAAGATAAGAAGAAAAGCACTTATGATAGGTGTCAAGGAGAAAAGTCCAAATTGACAGTCACAAGGAATACAGAAGGTTCAGAAGTTGGGGCAAGCAGATGAAAAAGCACACAAGGAAGGGAGACAGTTAGGAGAAAAGGTTGGCAGCCAGTTGAGAGGGGCTGATAACACACTGGCTATAACAATGTAGGAGAGAAACATGCAGGTTCTGGTATCAGACACAGGGCAAAATTTAGGAGCCCCTTGGCCTCATCAGAAGCAGCAGAGGCAATGGATTGATTGTCACCATGAGTGAGACAATGAAGCTCTTTGAGCTCCTCAGTTGTTGTTGTAGGTGAGGATGGAGGATACATGGGGGAGCGGGAGAGATCTTCAATGAGAACAAACTTGTATTCGAGATATCATAAATAAAAAACATACTGCAGGTCACACAGAAAGCTGTTTGATTTGACTCTTATGCTAAATATAAAGACTGAGAACTGGAGTTATTCAAACCAGTGGAAACAGATTCCGTTCAAACGGTTCGGTACTGACTGTGATTGAAAGCAAAGTCCAAACATCCAACAGCTACCTACAAACTCACTTCTGTGTCAGCAACTGAGATCAATGAGTGAATCCCTTCCCACCCTCCTTCCATGTTCAAAATCTGATAATGTTCTGTTCACAATAAACTGAGGGGTCCATAAGACCCTGGGATTATGCCTGGTGTCAATTTCCCTTTGAATACTCTGCAAAATCAATTTAAAACAGAACAATGCGAGTAAGAGAGTCCACACAAACACCAGGCTGCCTATGAACAGCTGGTAATGAATTTGGTAGTTTGTAGGATTAATGATGCACTATGAAAAAGTGACCACAAAAGCCAAGTGGTTCACTATGTCGATTCAGGGAATGGAACCTGCCACCTGGTCTGGACTTACAAGACTCTGGCCTCTTTGAGAGTGGTCAGACGAAGAAAGAATGTGGAGAAAGAGGTGAAATACAGGTATTGACTAAATCCACATCTCAAATCAGGACTTTGACATCATGTCACAAACCCTTAATCTTCACTATTGTGAATGTCCAGTGTGGAAGATCTATATGGAATGCCATCACCATGAGGACCCCCTCCAAGTCACATATCATCCTGACTTGTCCGAATCCAGTGCAGGATGAACAGCAATTTCCTCCAATTAAACACAGACAGCTTCTACACTGACTCCAACCTTCTGTCTAGTAACTGTGTGAAGCTGAACCAGACTGTTCACAACTCTGATGAAATACTTCACATTAAGATGAGCTTTCAACCACATCATCACCAAACCAACTGTTTCCATCTCAGTAACCTCACCTGACTCCATCCACGTCTCAGCTCATCTGCTGCTGAAACTCTATCCATTCTTTGTTACGTCTAGATTTAACTGCCCTGACGCTGACCGGTCCCCCACATTCAACCTTCCTGTAATGTTGGAGTGATTCAAATCTCTGCTCTCTCAGTTCGTGTTATTGGCCCAAAGTGCATCACAGGTGCTGAAAAATAAGTCAGCAGATCTGTTAAAAGACTATCCAATTTAGCATCGTGATAGTACCATGCAGCATGAGAAGTTTTTCTCAAAGTGAGAATGGGACCTACTTTCCACAAGACTGTGCAATGGTTACTCTCACCGAATGCTGAGGATGAGGTAACATAGGTTTTCCCCTCCCTCTCTCCCACTGTTCTTCCTCATCCCTGCTGTACCTATTTTGTTTCTACGTCTCCTGTACACTCAAACATATCTGTGTAGCTCCTTGAAAAATAACTTTAATAGAACTTCAAGTATATCTCTTTTTTTTTCTTCACGCAGCAAATTATGCATATTGTCTCCTCTTTTCTGACACACAGCAAAATCCTGTGGAGAAGAAAATGCCACTTGCTCAAGGGACATTCACAGCAGTGAGATTCAAACCCACATCAATGAAAAGACTGGAGTCTTAATTCAGCACCTTAGACTGTTCAGCCACAGTAACTGACAAGTCATGGTCATCCTTATTGTCTTCGATGATAATGACTCTGCACCAAATTTGAGTCATGGAGCAGGAGGCCTCGAGACTGCATTACCATTTCTCAAATCTCTAATGGGTTCCCAACCTCAACACCAATTTTGCCTCAAATCCCTGCAAAGTCTTCAATTTCTCTCAGGTCACCTCTCAAGCTTTTCTCCTCAAGAAAAGAACTTTTTGCTGTTTAACAGAAAGTGCTATAGAAACATAGTAGGTCTGGCAATGTCTAAGACAAGTGAAATCATGTTAGTTTCAAGATCTTACCACTATTTCTCTCTCTCACACCCTCTCTCTGCAGGAATGGCTTCACTACATCCTACACAGTTGTTACAATTTTTAACAATTATGTAGCAATTAAAGTTAAAATTCTATTTTCTTTCTTTATCATTTGCAGCACCAGCAAAGGACTTTAGACCCATTTCTGTCCTTTTCCATACCAATCCTGAATCAAAAAGAGCTATAATAACTAACTGAGAGACCTGCTGCATTTATCCAGCACTTTTTTTTGGACAATTTGTGTTTCTAAATTAATTCCCCTCAACGTGTCAAATGCCTTAAATACTTGCTCACAAGGTCTTGGTGTCTGTTGTTTGAACACTGCACTGTGAAGACTTCAAAGCCATTTTATAAGAAGCAAGCACACAGAAACTGAAGTCTACACTTAAAAATACATTTCCTTCCTAATCTTTTGCCTGTTTATTTCTTTGTACTGCTTAGCAGTAAGTCATACAACTGCACCAGAAACCTCTGATCCTTAGAATCTTTTTAACCAGTGTCTGAACATGTAGTCCATAACATGAGAATTGGCAAAAGTTGTAGACACACAGAACAAAGAAAATGTTGTGTGAGACTCAGCAAATAAAGGAACATTTCTTATACTGTAGCTGAAAAGAATTGGTTTATTGAAACAGTTTTATTCACCATTTGACCGAGTGACTGGAGTCATACAGGCTGCTTAAAGATGAGGGCAACAACATCACCAAATTAATTTTGAATTTAAATCATGGAGCAAGTACTGAAAATGGATTGCAATGTGAATGAGAAGAATACATTGGAACCTTGGGATTTTCTAAAGCAAACAACTTTTACTTCCTTGGACTGTGTGGCGTCAGTGAAAAACCCATTCATCATCTTATAAAGCAGGATTTGAACACTGACTGTGGGAGGCCAATTTAGCTGAGTTGTCAGAACATATGCTGCTTAAGTGCAGGGTTGTGAATATGAGCCCAACACTGGGCACCACCTATTTATTATTCAGTATTTCCCCTCTGCAAATTCCCTTCCTCCAGCTATTCATGATAGGCTAACCCTTTCATCCCATGAATCAGCTTAGTGAAGCTCTTTTGCACTGCATTCAACGCCAGCATATCCTTTCTTAAATACAAGCACCAAAACTGTAAATAATATACCAGTATGGCTTCACCAACATCCAATACAGTTGTCACAAGATGTCCTTATCCTCAAACACCAACACCTCGCAATTAAGGCCAAAATTCCATTTACTTTCTTCATAACTTCAGCAGCAGTTTAGGACTTAAGACCCGTCCTTGTCCTTTTCTTACAAATCCTGAATCGAAAAGTTATAATAACTACCTGCAAAATGCCATCCCACTGAAACTTCAACCACTTGCTCGACTTTGTAACCTAAAGTTAAGTCCAGGACCTTCCCCTTCCTTGTTGGGACTTCTACTTAGTGGCTGAAAAAAATGCTGTCCTGGATGTATTTTAAAAATTCTGATAAATCCTTCACACTGTGATGACTACATTAATGTCGAGGAAGTTGAAAGCTCCTGCTACTTTTACACTTGCTCAAAATTTGCCTCCTTATTTATTTGTAGAGTTTTCAAAGATGCCACCCCTCCTTATTGCTGTAATCGATTCCCTAAACAAAATAACAATATCTCCTCCTCCTTTACCACCTCCACTGCCTTGCATGAAGACCCTGTATCCTGGAAGACTGAGCTGCTAACCATGTCCAAGTGACAGCAATGTCTTTATGGCCCCATTAATTTGTATCCTCAAATCATCTGCCTTATTCATCTGACTCCAAGCATTAAATACCATTCACCCTTAAACTCCCTGATACCTTAAACTGGCCTGTAACAATGCCTTCCAGACTCTCGTTTCTTCTCTTTTTGGCCCTTGTTATTATTTTGAACATTCTCTCTGGATTTCAGCCCACTGCTAAGTGATTTACAAGACCCTCAACAGTACTGGAAACCCACCCCCACCCCCCACAAGGATGCAGGTCCCATTCTGGTTTAGGTGTAACCGCTGTGTGTAATTCTAGTCTTCCTGCTAAAGGAAGGGTGTTGTAAAACTTGAAAAGGTTTGGAAAAGAATTGTAATGGTTATTATTGTAATAGTGTACCATTAGTACACTAAGTTTCAAGCATTATGGGATGACCCTGTTCCCAATTGCTCATATGAAGTGTACTGACTGTCATTCTGAGTGAAAAATAAAAACCACAGGTTCCTCGCACATGTTGGAGGTGAGGATGGAGGAGTTAGGGGAGATGGAGAGCCTTTCAAAATAAACTAGTCTGCTTTTGAGATGAAGACTCAATGCACAGTAGTTTTATTAAAAGGTTGACTTATATTGTTTTTTTTCCTCCCAACTAGGTAACCAGACACGTGGTGTTTTCAAACATCATGAGAAACAAGCCCAGATAACATGACTTGGAAACAGATAATAGGAGCAACAACAAAAATTCCTACAGATTCTTGGGAACTCATTGGTGGTTATCCACAGTGGCTCAGCGGTTAGCACTGCTGCCTCACAATGCCAGGGACCCAGATTTGATTCCACCCTTGGGCAACTGAGTGTGTGGCTGTTGGCATGTTCTCCCTGTGGCTGCGTGGGTTTCCTCTGGGTGCTCTGGTTTCCTCCCATGTGTTGGTTAGGTGGATTGGCCAAGCTAAATTGCCCAGAGTGTTCAGGGATGTGTAGATTAGGTGGGCTACGGGGAGATGTGTCTGGGTGGGATGCTCTGAGGTTTTCTGTGGAATTCTTGGGCCAAATGGCCCGTTTCCATACTGTAGGAATACTGAATTCTATAAAAACCAGTCCTAATGAACTAGGAAATCCCTTTTCACAGTGTGCAGGTGGATTGTCTTTACCCAGTGTGAATGTGTTGATATACAGCAAAAAAAGTCATCATTTTCCAAACCGACCCTACAGTTACATAATTGTTATTAAGATTAATGTAAAAGGACTAATAAATTAGACACCATTTATTTCAATGCCAGAGGCCTAACAGCTCAGGCAGATGAACTCAGGGCAAGGTTGGAAACATGGAACTGGGTTATCATTGCAATTACAGAGACAAGGCTCAAGGATGGACAGGGCTGCCAGCTTAATGTTCTAAGATATAGATCCTATAGAAACGATAGAAAGTCAAAAGCGGGAGGGGAAGGCAAAGCAAGAGAGGAGTGAAAAGTGGCTTTTTTGAGCCAGGGTAACATTATGGCTTTACTTAGGCAGGATATATCTGAGAACACATCCAGGGAAGTTATTTGGGTGGAACTGAGAAATAAGAGAGGGATGATCACTTTATGGGGATTACACTATAGGCCTCCCAATAGTCAGCAGGAATGTGACAAACAATTTTGAAAGAAGATCTCAGTTATCTGTAAGAATAACAGGGTTGTTATGGAATGGATTTTAACTTTCCAAACACAGACTGGGAATTCCATGGTGTAAAAGGTTTGAATGGAGAGGAATTTGCTGGGAGTGTGCAGGAAAATGTTGATTCAGTATGTGATGTACCGACTAGAGAAAGTGCAAAACTTGACCTGCTCTTGGCAAATAAAGCAGGACAGGTGACTAGGGTATCAGCATGGGAGGGCGTTGGGGCCAGTGACCATAATACTATTAGTTTTAAAATAGTGATGGAAAAGAGTAGACCAGGTCTGAAAGTTAAAATTCTATATTGGAGGAAGGCCAATTTTAATGGTATTACACAACAGCTTTCAAAAGTTGATTGGGACAGATATTTGCAGGTAAAACGGAAAGGTTCAGAAGTGGGAAGCCTTCAAAAAATAAGATAACGAGAGTTCAGGGACAGTATGTTCCTGTTTGGGTGAAGGACAAGGCTGGTAGGTGTAGGGAATTCTGGATGACTACAGAAATCAAGGTTTTGGTCAAGAAAAAGGACGGACATGTCAGGTATAGACAGCAGAGATTGTCATTATACTCTTATAAGAATTCACTCAATGGTATACTTAAGAGGGAAATTAGGAGGGCAAAAAGGGGACATGAGGTAGCTTCGGCAAATAGCATGAAGGAAAATCCAGAGGGATTCTACAAATAGATTAAGAACAAAAGGATAACTATGGAGAGATAGGGCCCCTTAAAAAGCAGCAATGCCGCCTATGTGTGGAATTGCAAGAAATGGGGAATATAATAAAACAAGTATTATGCATCAGTATTTACTACAGAAAAGGATATGGAAGATATAGACTGTGGGGAAATAAATAGCAACATCTTGAAAATTAGCCATATTTCAGAGGTAGTGACGCCGAACGGCTTAAAATGCATAAAAGTGGATAAATTCCTGGGACCTGATCAAGTGTATCAGAGAACTTGGAGGGAAGCTGGGCAAGTGATTGCTGGGCCCCTTGCTGAGATATTTGTATCAATCGATAGCCACAGGTGAGGGACCAGAAGTTGGCTAATGTGGTGCCACTATTTAAGAAAGGTGGTAAGGAAAAACCACGGAACTATAGGCCAGTGAGCCTGATATTAGTGGTGGGCAAGTCGTTGCAGGGAATCCTGAGGGATAGTACTTGAAATATTTGGAAAGGGAAGGACTGATTAGGGATAGTCAACGTAGCTGTGTGTGGGAAATCATGTCTCACTGACGATTTTTTTTTTAAGAAGGAACAAAGAGGATTGATTAGGGCAAAGCAGTGGATGTGTTCTATGGATGTCAGTAAGGCGTTTGACAAGGTTCCTCATGACTGATTAGCAAGGTCAGATCACATGGAATACAGAGAGAACCAGTCATTTGGATACAGATCTGACTTGAAGGTAGGAGACAGAGTGCTGGTGGAGGGTTGCTTTGTAGACTGGAGGTGTGTGACCAGTGGTGTGCCGCAAGGATCAGAGCTGGGTCCACTCATTTCTGTCATTTATAAAGATGATTTGGATGTGAATGTAGGAGTTATAGTTACTAAGTACCAATCCTTGCAGCATACTGCAGGTCAAAGGCCTTTCCAAATGGCCAGCTCTCCCTGGATTCCATGTGATCTAACCTTGTTAATCAGGCTACCATGCGGAATTTTACTTACTGAAATCCATAATCGAAAACATCCACCGCTCTGCCATCAATCTTCTTTGTAACTTCTTCAAAAAGAAAACTCAATCAAGTTAGTAAGACATAATTTCCTACGGACAAAGCCATCTTGACTATCCCCATTCAGTCCACGCTTTCCAAATACATGTAAATCCTATCCCTCAGAATTCCCTCCAACAACTTACCCACAACTGACGTCAGGCTCACCAAAAGTATTGTTCCCTGGTTTTATGTTACCACCTTTCTTAAACAATGGCACCACATTAGGCAACCCCCAGTCTAACAGCTCACCTATAACTGTCAATGGTGCAAATATCTGAGCAAGGGGCCCAATCGCAAGCCTAACTTCCCGCAAAGTTCGACAGTACACCTGAAGAGGTCCTGGGATTTATCCACCTTTATGCTCTGTAAGGCATCCAGCACCACCTCCTCTATAATATGGAACTTTAAGATACACATTCATTTCTCTAAGGTCTCTAGCTTTCATATCCTTTTCCACAGTAAATACTGATGTAAAATACTTGTTTTGCATCTCACCCATCTCATGCATTCCCACACATAGGCGGTCTTACTGTGCTTTGAAGGGGTATAATCGTGTCAAAGTTGGCCTTCGTCCCATTTAAAACTTTAACTTTTAGACCAAGTCTATCATTCTCCATAAATATTTTAAAACTAATAGAACTATGATCATAGGCCCCAAAATATTTTCCCCACTAACCCTTCAGTCACCTGCCCTACCTTATTTCCCAAGAGAAGATCAAGTTTTGAGCAGGGACTAGTGACACAAGTACAAACAGCCCAAAGATCAAAGTTCATTCCTTGATTTAAGAGCAAAATCCTTCAAATGTGGTTGTGGTGAACTTGCTGGTGTGTTAACAGTTTGCATGATTGAGTGAATCCCTTTCCACACATAGAACAAGTGAATGGTCTGTCCCCAGAGTGAACTCGCTGGTGTCTCAGCAGGTTGATTGAGTGAGTAAATCCCTTCCCACACTCGGAACAGGTGAACGGTTTCTCTCCAGTGTGAGCTCGCTGGTGTATCAGCAGGTTAGTTGACGAAATGAATCCTTTCCCACACAGAGCAGGTGAACAGTCTGTCCCCATTGTGAATTCGCTGATGTGTCAACAGGCTGCATGACAAAGCAAATTTTTTCCCCACATACAGAGCAAGTGAATGGCCGCTCTCCTGTGTGAATTCACTGGTGTTTCAGCAGGTGAGATGTCTGCGCAAATCCTTTCCCACACAGAGCAGGCAAACGGTCTCTCCCCACTGTGAACTCGCTGGTGTATCAGCAGGTTGTTTGACTGAGTAAATCCCAGCCCACAATCAGAGCAAATGAATGGTTTCTCCCCAGTGTGACTGCGTTGGTGCATTTCCAGCTCGGATGGGTAAATAAATCCCTTCCCACAGTCTCTCCCCAGTGTGACTGCGCTGGTGTTTGGACATTTCAGATGAATCTTCACAGACTCTTCGACACACAAACAATACGCATTTCTCCCTGGTGTGAACAGTGCTTCTTCCTTCAATGTTCAAAATCCTGAGATAATTAGGTTATGACAAACAGATTGAGTGTCAGATCTGGGTGTGGTTTTGTTTGATTTCTCTGAATGCAATCAAAATTTCAAACAGAAAAGCAGAGAGAGAGAAACCAGAAGAACACACATAAAGATTGTGAAACTCAGAAATAAATCTGGTCAATTGTGGATCCAACACTTGGGGCCACAGCTGGATTATCAGTAAAACTGAACTGGTTCATTAAATGTCCTTCAGGGAAGGGAAACATTCAGCGTTTGCCCAAAACTACAAAAAGAGATAGAGTTTGGACAGACATGCATTTTATACATCTGAAAATGAATCCAATTCCTGTTTTCTCCCCATACCCTTTGATGCTTCTGAAGGACTAAGATGCAGCAAAATACCTGAAATCTGAAATAAAAACAGAAAAAGATGGAGATACACAGCAGATCTGGCAGCATCTGAAATGGTGATAGATGCAGGAACCATTGCAATCTTGAAGAAGTGTTGAGATGATCATCCATTGCACCATAATACAGGTTACACACCAAGTGCCAGAAAATGGGCCTAGCTTCAATAGGTGCTTGATGGCCAGCACCGATACAATGGGGACATTGTGTTCAACAATTTTACCCGAGTGTCTGACCCCATTTAGTTCCGTGTTTCTCTCCTGTTCTCTTTTAGAAAACAGGCAGCAGCAAGTAGTGAAGAATGCAAATGATATTTCGGCCTTCATTGAGAGGATTCGAGTACAGGAAGAGGGATATCTTTCTATAAGGGCCTTGGTGAGACCACACCTGGAGTCGTGTGCACCTTTGTTCTCCTTTCCAGAGGAAGGATGCCCTGGCTACTGAATGATCGTAAAGAAGGTTCACCAGACCAATTCCTGGGATCACAGGACTGATGTATGAAAAGCGATTTGATCTTGATTAATCCTTCTTTCTTTTAATCTTTCAGCCACCGAAAACATCATGAACTAATTTCACGTCCCATTTGCTGATTTGAGTCTTTTACTGCTAAAGGTATACTTTGGTTCCCATTCCCCTGTCATACGAGTTTAAATCCTCACCAGTGGAACTAGCAAAAGCATCAACAAGAATATCTGTCCCAGCTCTGCCCAGGACAATTGTTCAAGCTTGTGCATGTCCCACCTTCCCCAGAAACAAACAAAGTCTCAATGCCTCAGGAATCCAAACCTTTTAAGTTATAGCTCCAGCCATGCACTCATCTCATCTGTCCCCTTATGCTTTTACTAGCACGTGCATTGTAGCAGCTCACACTGTTACTGGATTAGATCACAAAAGGTCCTGTGGGGGTATAAAAGAGTCCTGTTGAGAAGGAACATTAGGGAATTTACTGGGGTTTCTGTAAACAGACAGTTCAAAACACATAAGCATTTTAACAAGAGGCAGTTTTTAAAGGCCTGGTTCAGCCACAATCACAAGTTTGTTACTTAATAAAAAGTAGAAGCAAAAGTCTGATCCTACAGCATTCTGAACTGTTTAGGTAATTGTAACCAGAAATGCAAACAACCAATTAACGTGAAATGGTTAGTTGAATTCCTTGAGCAAATGTTTGTCAGCAATAAAAGCAGCTCACTGTATCATTATGGAAGGCAAAGCAATAAATGGTGTAAACACAACCTCTAAAAGACCAACAACATAGGAAGGGGCAAAGAAAGGTTATAAAGAGAGAAGTCAGGGCTGCAGAGAGATAAAACAATTGAAATGTAGATATGGATAATTTGAATAAATTCTTACATCCAAAGATCAAGGGAAGAGTGACAAAGATGGATTACAAAATCCAAAATGAAGATATGGTTAGTGCCTTAGTTATTTGTGAAATCTAAACAAGTTCTCTTTCATGGCTTGGTAAAGCTCTAAAGGTGACTGAATTTCACCCTCGGTGGAATTTGAATAGATGCTTTTTATTAAAACAAGAAAGTAATAATGGAAAGCGCTTAGAGTAGAAAATGAAACTTCAGTTTAAAAATCATTTACAGAATGCAAATCGTTGGGATTGTAAACTGCAGCAAGTCAGAAACACTGTTTGATCTCTTAAGCTGAAGTGAGAGAGGGATTTTTCCACAATTTGTATTACAAAATTGTAACTTTATATCAGAGTTGAGTTTAAAAGACTTAATCACAATTCCTAACAATCCACATTACAGTTAGTAGAGAATTTGGAAAAGTTCTTAGTGAGAAGCTACTATTTTGGTTTTGGCAAAAAATGTGGTGCAGCTGGCAAATGTCTGAGGAGGGATGTAACTGTCAAAAGCATTGCCAGGTCCCAAAGACAGACGAAGTAGTTTTCTAGATAACCTCAGGAGATTATAGGAGGGTTTAGGACTGAACATAGTGTTGTCCACAATTGTTTGAACATAGAACATAGAACATTACAGCACAGTACAGGCCCTTCGGCCCTCGATGTTGTGCCGACCTGTCATACCGATCTCAAGCCCATCTAACCTACACTATTCCATGTACGTCCATATGCTTGTCCAATGACGAGTTAAATGTACCTAAAGTTGGCAAATCTACTCCCGTTGCAGGCAAAGCGTTCCATTCCCTTACTACTCTGAGTAAGGAAACTACCTCTGGCATCTGTCCTATATCTTTCACCCCTCAATTTAAAGCTATGCCCCCTCCTACTCGCCGTCACCATCCTAGGAAAATGGTTTGCTTACTGGATTGGGTATGTTGATTTGGGGTGTGTGGCTAACAATGACAACAATATTGCATGTAAATAACACCTAGCGAATGGAATAAAAATATCACAATCAGCCAGGGAAAGTTTGAGTGTCACTGTCCACTCTTCCAATCTGAGCTGTATTTAAGAGGGGAATTAGGCCTCATGTGAAAGCCAGGTTTGGAGCGGACTCTGGCCTCTCCCACACATGCGGTAACAGAGCTCTGAATAAAGGTCACTTGTACAACTGACCACAACACAAACTTCTCCCGACAACAATGTGGCACTGGGTGTAAGCTTGACAATACTACATTTGAGATCTCGTATTTTAGTGTATCTCTTAACTTCCTATCTTCAGCTTTCAGGTCCTCCTCCCTTGGTTTTCCTATGTCACTGGTACAATCGGATGTTCATCCTCCCACTCCAGAATGTCCTGAAGCTGCTCCATGTCATTGCTAATCCTGGCACCAGGGAGGCAACATACCATCCTGGATTCATGTCTCTCTCTATCCCTTACTATCGAATCCCCTGTCTCTACAGTCATATTCATCGTTTCCCTCCCCTTCTATGCAGCGGAGTTACTCCGAGTGCCATGAACCCGACTGATGCTGCTTCCCAAGTGGCCACCCCAACATCACCCCCACCCCCGGACAGTACCCAAAACAGTATATCTATTTGAGGGGGATGACTCAAGCACTTCCTTTCTGAGCCTTTTACTTGTCTGATGGTCACCCATTCCCTTGCTGTCTGTGTAATCTTCACCTGCTGCGTGACCAATCTGTTGAGAATGCGACCACAACCTTCTCAGTTACCATGGATGCTCCATACTGACTGCACCCACAGCTCAAGCTCTGAAAAGCAGTTAACCAGTAGCTGCAGATGGACACACTTCCTGCGCAAATAGCCAATAGGGACACTGGTAATGTCCCGGAGTTTAATGCGGAAAACTGTGAGGTGATTCACGTTGGAAGGAGTAACAGGAATACAGAGTACTGGGCGAATGGTAAGATTCTTGGTAGTGTGGATGAGCAAAGAGATCTCCGTGTCCATGTACATAGATCCCTGAAAGTTTCCACAAGTTGATAGGGTTGTTAAGAAGGTGTACAATGTGTTCGTTTTTACTGATCGAGGGATTGAGTTTCAGAACCATGAGGTCATATTGCAGCCGTACGAAACTCTGGTGCGGCCGCACTTGGAGTTCTGGTCACCGCATCGCAGGAAGGATGTGCAAGCATTGGAAAGGGTGCACAGGAGATTTACCAGAATGTTGCCTGGTATCAAGGGAAGGTCTTATGAGGAAAGGTTGAGGGACTTTAGGCTGTTTTCGTTAAAGAGAAGGTTCAGAGGTGACCTAATAGAGACATACAAGATGATATGAGGATTAGATAGGGTGGACACTGAGATCCTTTTCCCTCAGATGGAGCTGGCTAGCACGAGGGGATATAGCTTTAGATTGACGGGTCATAGATATCGTACAGATGTCAGACATAGGTTCTGTACTCAGAGTAATAAGGGCGTGCAATGCCCTGCCTGCAACAGTAGTCGACTCGCCAAGTTTAAGGGCATTTAAGTAGTCATTGGATAAACATATGGATGATAATGGAATAGTGTGGGTTAAATGGGCTTCAGTGTGGTTTCACAGGTCGACACAACATCAAGAGCCTATGTTCTATTGTGCAAGAGGAGCACACCACAGATGTGATGTCTTCTGTTATGACTTCTCTCCAGATTAAACCAGTTTCTGCCTTAAAAAGAATTTAATTAAGCTAGGTCCTCCCCCTTAATTTCAAACATTACTATTATAAACCTAAAGCCCCTAACTTTATTTAAGCTAATACATACTTTAAAAACTGTAAGAAAGTTCTTTACGGTATCAAATATCAATTTGAGAGACTTTCTGAACTGCCCAAACTGAGACTGAGCATCACACTCAATCTTTCAGTTTCACTTTCTGTTTCACCCAACTCCAAAGCACTCTCACTTAGCCAAGCAGTACTCACAGTGCAGCCTTTTCATTTTCATTGTCTGCTCACACCCACTCTGATCTCAGCCTCCCATACTGTTTCAACACAGCTCAATGGAAGCTCAGGGAACAGCATCTTCACATTAAATGCAGTAATTTATAACCCTCAGGAATCAACACAGACTTCAGTTTCAGGATCAATGGAGTTGTCAGGAAATGGAAGATTCCACCTGGAGGGGTGCTGGAATTTGTGCCCATAAGGAATTTTAAAAGGAAGTTTACAGGTATTCAAGAATGAAAAATGTATAGATTAAAATCATGAAGTAGGCGATTGGGACTAAATATGGCAGTTCTTTCAAAGAGACTAGGTGTTGTTTGGACAAATCTACCCCTCTCAGGCCAATATCTCCTTTCTCAGCTGCAGGATATAGAACTGAACACTTGTCCCAGGGGTGATCAAACCAAAAATTTGAATATCCTGCTTTCAAGTTACAAACTTACCAGGAATATTCTCCCACGCATAGAATGGTTAAACCTCTTCCCTTTCCCAGTTAAGTGTCAATGATACTCAGATCCTGATCACTCCGCTTAATGGAGAACTTGCTTTGTGATCCTGGTCTGCAAATTATTCTCAATAAATATCTTGCAAAGCAAATCCACAAGAGACAAATAACAGTCAGCCCTGGACAGAAATCCAGAAAAAACAACAAGATTGTCTGGAAAAGGCAAACATTTCTCTTGGTTTCTGTTAGTTATGTATAAATCCTCCTCTTCAAAGCACCCTGCTCCCCCACACAGAAAAATGCAGAGGTAAAATACACCCATTATTAGAGACTGAGGAAGTCAGACATTAATAAATTTGACCAGGGAGCACAAGGGGACTCAGAGCACTTTCAGTGATTTGATCCCAATCATATGAATACTGGGCAAACGGATATGCTTTAATAGATCATAATATTTAAAGCAGGACTTCCTACAGTGAGAGTGCAACAGGTAACATGAAGTTCTAAGCAAGGGTTAGCGGATCCGAAACGTTATTTTTTTTTCTTTCACAGATGCTACCAAACCTACTGAGCTTTTCCAGCAACTTTGTTTTTGAACATGGCAGTTCTGAACGCGTTTTCGGCATTTCTCCTCCATTAAATATCTAACGTATAACTTGCAGCAATTTATACTGCCTGAAGCCAGTACTCCGCCAGTGTCAAAAGTCCTTCCCAGGAAATACACGCCATGTCCCACAGTCTGGGAAAGAAGTCCAGAAAAACAAAAACAAACATTTCTCTTGTCTTAATCTCCCCCTCCCAAACAAGAAAAGCTGCGCTTGCGTTCCACTGCAGATTGCCACCTATAAATATGGCGATCCGGCATGAGTCCCGAAGATCATTGCCCCTAATAAAGATGGTGGCAATTACCTCTGCCTATCGCAGCCTCAGGTCCGCAGCAGTTTTTCCGTTTCCTGCAAAACACGGGGCCGGCATGTTAAAATTTGTTTTCTGACATGCATCAACGGCTATTAAAGCCTCTCAGTCAATACCGAAAGTATTTCCCTCCCGTTTTTTTGCAGCTTTCCTTTTTGTCCCGTGTACTGTACTTTCGGCAAGCAGCTAACCTTCAGTCGCAGAGATATTGCGTCTCCGGACAAAGACGATCACGTGATTTTCAGACAAACATCTCACTCGCTCTCTGATGAAGGGTCTAGGCCCGAAACGTCAGCTTTTGTGCTCCTGAGATGCTGCTTGTCCTGCTGTGTTCATCCAGCCTCACATTTTATTATCTTGGAATCTCCAGCATCTGCAGTTCCCATTATCTCTCACTCGCTCTGATTGGTTGGAGGGTAGGCCGCTTCCATTGGGTCCTCCAAGCCCTGTCCCGTGCTCCTATTGAACCAAAGCTGACATCGCTCACAGGGAGACAGCAATAGCTGCAGGTGCTGGAGTCACAGTTGACACAGTGTGGAGCTGGAGGAACACAGCGAGCCAGGCACCATCAGAGGAGCAGGAAAGTTGATGGTTCAGGACCTTTCTTCAGAAGTGGGGGAGGGGATGGGAGCTGAGACATAAACAGAGTGGGGGCTGGGGAAGGTAGGTGGGAAGGTGATAGGTGAGTGCAGGTAGTCAGTGGTGAAGATTTTTCCTGCTGTTCATTAGCTCTGTGAGTGATGGTGAGGGTTCATCCCGAGATGGGGAAAAAAAAGGCCACTCCTGATTCTCCTAATGTACGGCAAAACAGCTTGTATTTTGTGGAAACTTTTACTCTGTCATTTTCCTCGATGTTTTGGCTGTTTCAGAGACTTGGATAGAGCAGGGTCAGGAATGGATGTTGCAAGTTCCAGGGTTTAGATCTTTCATTGAGGTCAGGGAAGATGGTAAAAGAGGGGGAGGTGTGGCTTTGTTAGCCAAGGACAGTACAACGGTGGCTGAAAGAACTTTTGATGAGGTGGTATGGGCTGAGGTCAGAAACAGGAGAGGAGAGGTCACACTGCTGGGAGTTTTTTATAGGCCCCCGCAAAGTTCCAGGGATGTGGAGGAGTGGATTGGCAAAATGATTCTGGGCAGGAGTGAAAAGAACAGGGTGGTCATTATGGCAGATATTAACTTCTCTAACATTGAATGGAAATGCTATAACTCTAGTATGTTGGATGCGTCAGTTTTTGTCCAATGTGTGCAGGAGGGTTTCCTGACTTGGTATGTCGAAGGACCGACAAGAGGGGAGGCCACACTGGATCTGGTACTTGGTAATGAACCAGGCCAGGTGTTTGATTTAGTGGTAGGTGAGCACTTTGGACAGAGTGACCATAATTTGGTTATGTTTACTGTAGCAATGGAAAGGTTTAGGAGTATGCCACAGGGCAAGAGTTATAGATGGGGGAAGGGCAATTATAATGCGATTAGGCAAGACTTAGGAGGCATAGAATGGGTTAGCAAAATGCAAGGGATGGGGACAATCGAAATGTGGAGCTGGTTTATGGAACAGATATTGCTGTCCTTAATAAGTATGTCCCTGTCAGGCAGGGAGGAAGCGATAAGGTAAGGGAACTGTGGTTTACGAAAGAAATTGTATCTCTTGTTAAGCAGAAGAGGGAGGCATATGTGACGATGAGACAAGATGGTTCAGATGAGGCGATGGAGAGTTACAGATTAGCTAGTAAGGATTTAAAGAGAGAGTTAAGAAGAGCAAGGAAGGGACATGAGCAGACATTGGCAGGTAGAATAAAGGAGAACCCTAAAGCGTTCTATAGGTATGTGAGGAATAAGACGATGTCTCGGGGAGGAATAGGGCCAGTCAAAGACAGAAGTGGGAAGTTGTGTGTGGACCCTGTGGAGATTGGAGAGGTGCTAAATGATTATTTCTCATCTGTTTTCACTGAGAAACAGGAGAATATTGTAGAGGAGGTTACTGAGTTACAGGCTACTAGAATTGAAAGGATTAAGGTTAGTAAGGAGGAGGTGTGATCAATTCTAGAAGGTGTGAAGTAGATAAATCCCCTGGGCCAGATGGGATTTTTCTGAGGATTGTCTGGGAAGCCAGAGAGGAGGTGGCGGAGTCTTTGGCCTTGATCTTTGAGTCCTCATTATCTACAGGTTCAGTACCAGAGGTCTGGAGGATTGCAAATGTTGTGCCCTTGTTCAAGAAGGGCAGTGGGGCTGACCCAGGTAATTATAGACGTGTGAGCCTTACATCTGTTGTAGGAAACATTTTGGGAAGGATTATAAGAGATAGGATTTATTATCATCTAGCAAGCAACAATTTGATTGGAGATAGTCAGCATGGATTCGTCAAGGGCAGGTTGTGACTCCCAAAACTCATTGAGTTTTTTGAGAAGGTGACCAAGCATGTGGATGAGGGAAGGGCAGTTGACGTGGTGTACATGGACTTCAGTAAAGCCTTTGATAAGGTTCCACATGGTAGGATATTGAAGAGAATACAGAGACACGGGATTGAGGGAGAATTAGCAGTTTGGATTAGAAACTCGCGTTCTGTAAGAAGGCAACGAGTGGTGGTTGATGGAAAATATTCAGCCTGGAGTCCAGTTACTAGTGGTGTGCCTCAAGGATTTGTTTTGGGACCACTGCTGTTTGTCATTTTTATAAATGACTTGGACGCAGGCACAGGTGGATGGGTTAGTAAATTTGCAGATGACACTAAAGTCAGTGGAGTGGTGGACAGTGTGGAAGAATGTTGCGGGTTGCAGGGAGACTTGGATAAACTGCAGAATTGGGCTGGAAGGTGGCAAATGGAGTTTAATATGGATTAAATGTGAGGTGATTCACTTTGGCAAGAATAATAGGAAGGCAGAATACCGGGTCAACGGAAAGATTCTTGGTAGTGTGGCTGTGCAGAGGGATCTTGGTGCCCATGTACTAAGATCCCTGAAAGTTGCCACCCAGGTTGATCGTGCTGTTAAGAAGGCTTACGGTGTATTAGGTTTTTTTGGTAGAGGGACTGAGTTCCGGAGCCATGATGTCATGCTGCAACTGTAGAAAATGCTAGTGTGGCCTCGTTTCGAATATTGCGTGCAATTCTGGTCGCCCCATTACAGGAAGGATGTGGAAGCATTGGAAAAGGTGCAGAGGAGATTTACCAGGATGTTGCCTGGTCTGGAGCGTAGACCCTATGAAGAAAGGCTGAGGGACTTGGGTCTGTTCTCTCATTGTAGAGAAGGAGGCTAAGAGGGGATTTAATAGAGACATACAAGATGTTCAGAGGATTAAATAGGGTGGACAGTGAGAGCCTTTTTCCGAGGATGATGACTTCAGCTTGTACAAGGGGACATAGCTACAAATTGAGGGGTGTTAGATTTAAGACAGATGTCAGAGGCAGGTTCTTTACTCAGAGAGTGGTAAGGGCATGGAACACCCTGCCTGCCAGTGTAGTTAACTCAGCCACATTAGGGACATTTAAACAGTCCTTGGATAAGCATATGGATAATGATGGGGTAGCATAGGGCAAGGGGCTTAGATTAGTTCACAAGTCGGCGCAACATCGAGGGCCGAAAGGTCTGTTCTGTGCTGCATTGTTCTACGTTCTATGTTCGAGGTGCTTCACAGATGAGCAAAACATCGATTAAAGATATCAATTTTACGATGTATCAGAAAGAATAAGAGAGAGGTTTAGGGAGGAAATTCCGTAGTTTGGGTTGTCAGCAGCTCCAACCCTGGAGTGTTGTAAGTGGGGTGGGTCAGAAAAATATCTGGAAAGGGGAATTGCAGGAGTGCAAAAAACACATATGGCCTTAATGATGGCAAAGGTTTCAGAGACTGTCATTAGAGAGTACGGATGTCGCATGGAACTTAAGGCATTACTCTGCACTCAATCCATTACAAGTCATGACCACAAAGGTACAGAAGATTTCTGATGCCTTAATCAGGCTGATCAATATTTGTATCGATGGGCTTGCAAAATGTCAGTAATCGCCTCTACCTCAGAGTCATGGTTTTGTTGGGATGCTGCTACAGAAGAGGAGACTGGGAGCAAGGAATGTCACATAAAATGCTCTCCTCTTCTCACTATTTTCACTGCAAAACCAAGGGAGCACCTAACATACCACCTCTATCTCCCGTCACAACACTTTGCCCCACAATAACTGTGTCTGCCCCTGCACAAGGAGAAGTGGGAGTCTTTTCCAGGACCATGTGGCGCCCTGAAACTCTGAGTGAAGACCAAAAGCATCGGAGCGGTGAGAGCAAAGATTTGAGAAGACTGTCTGCACCTTTGCTGAAACTTACAGGAGCACCAGGTCAAAGCAATAGGCAGCATGTGGAGTACAAACTGGAATTGATTAAGTGTGCATCTGTACAAATTTGGACAGGCCAGGGGTTTGGGACACTTGACAAAATTTTCAGTTTCCTTTTTGAATAGTCACCTGAAATGTCTTTTTGGAACCACTTCTAACCCTTATCCTTGCTCAGATCTGGAGGGCCAGGTCACTCTTGCTCTGGTTTCATCCTGCAATTTTATGAAGTCAGCAACAAGATGAGTTTCAACATTGACTTTGAAGATTATTGAAAGCTAACATCGATTGCCATTAGAATGTTTTGATTTTGATTTATGTTGTCTCGTGTACCGAAGTACAGTGAAGTGTTTTTGAGAGCGGTGCAGGCAGATCATAGCAAACAATGATTTACAGATCAAAGTGTGCATAGACAGAGCAAGGCATGCAAGGTTATGCCTGCATAGGAGGTGTGCAAAGCAAGATCAACACTATTTGGAGTTACAGAGTCCATTCATCAGTCGAATAATGGCAGAGAAGAAGCTGTTCTTCAACCCCTTGATGGGTGTGTTCAATCTTCTGCCCAATGGAAGAAGTTGGATGAGAGCATTACCGAGATGGGACGGGTCATTGATGATGTTGGCAGCCTTTCTGCAGCAAAGAGAAGTGTAAATGAAGTCCATGGCTGTTGCCGTTGTGGCCTCCTCTACATTGGGGAAACCAAGCGGAGGCTTGAAGACTGCTTTTCAGAACACCTACGCTTGGTTCACACTAAACAACTGCACCTTCCAGTTGCAAACCATTTTAACTCCCCCTCCCATTCCTCAGACGACATATCCATCCTGGGCCTCCCGCAGTGCCACAACGATGCCACCCGAAGGTTGCAGGAACGACAACTCCTATTCCGCTTGGGAAGCCTGCAGCCCAAAACGTATCAATGTGGACTTCACCAGCTTCAAAATCTCCCCTCCCCCCACTGCATCCCAAAACCATCCCAGCTTGTCCCTGCCTCCCTAACCTGTCCTTCCTCCCACCTATCCCCTCCTCCCACCTCAAGCCCCACCCCCATCTCCTACCTACTAACCTCACCCTGCCCCCTTGCCCTGTCCATCCTCCCTGGACTGACCTATCTCCTCCCTATCTCCCCACCTATACTCACCTTTACAGGCTCCATCCCCGCCTCTTTGACCTGTCTCCTATCCACCTATCATCTCCTCTATCCATCTTCAATCCGCCTCCCCCTCTCTCCCTATTTATTTCAGAACCCCCTTTCCCTCCCCCATTTCTGAAGAAGGGTCTAGACCCGAAATGTCAGCTTTCCTGCTCCTATGATGCTGCTTGGCCTGCTGTGTTCATCCAGCTCTACACCTGTTATTCTCTGGATAAGAGTTTGGCTTCTGTGATGATTCGTGCTGTGCACACAACTTTCTGTAGTTTCTTATGCCCTTGGGCTGAGCAGTTGTTGCACCAGGCCATGATGCACCCGATAGGATGCTTTGTATGGTGCATCTGTAAAGGTTGGTGAGGTCTTCATGGACATGCAGGACAGTAGATAAACAAAACATAAAAAGTAAAAGTTCAAAAAGATGCCAAGTTAGACATGCTGGGACTTTAAGTCAGATTTGAAACTGTTTTGTGTAGGTAACAGTTAAAGAAAGCTCTTGCAGTTCTTTTGTCAGTGAGTACAGAAGTGCTGGTGAAATAAAGGATTATAGATGTAGCAGCCCTGAGTTAAGAGGAAAACAGCACAGGCATAAATATGCAGAAGATCACGAGGTTGACTAAGGTCAGTGTTGCTTATATGAACTGTGACTGGGCACAGTGGGGAGTTAATCAGATAAGAACAAGGATAAAATAGACCTGTGTCTGTGCAGTGGAGACCAACCAGAATCAGAAGATGAAGGCCCAAGACAGACACTTTGAAGATCAAGGCTGCAAAAACTACCAGAAGTCCTTTTAACACTGTTGTTTAGCCACTGACAGGAACAGTACAACTGTTTGAGTGTAAGTTGTTGTCTGCATTTATCACTGCAGTTTGCCTGACAGCAGATCACCTTCTACTGACTCTGTCTCAATAAAGTTGATTGTTGCTTCACAGCCCAGCTCTGCTGCCAAGCCTGCTCCTGCCTGACAAGTGTAATCACAAAAGAAGATAATGCTTATTGCCAGTCCAGGCAGGCTGTGATTGTGGATGAGAGGGGAGGATGTTCGACAGAATGGGAAATGTTCATTCTGAAGAGATTGACCTGAAACAGTGACCATTAGTCTACTACTTTGCTGCTGTGCCTTTCCCCATGTTTGATATGTCAGTTCAAACTGTGGTGGTTTTGCTGAGTGTTCAGATCACAAGACCATAATGCATCCGAACAGAATTGTGCCATTCCGTCATGACTGAATGGTGTGCAGTTCTGGTCTCACTGCTATAGGAAGGATGTTGTGAAAGGGCTGAGGATTGACAAGGATGTTGCCAGAGTTGGAGGGTTAGCGACTCGCTTGTCAAATTGACTTTATTTCTGTGTATTACAATTGTTGTTCTGCTCCAGTTCTTATTTTAATCAGATGTTGATAATCATGCCCAGACATACAAGGCAGAAAATGATCTATCTCCATCAGCAGGGTATCAACCCCCTAATATTTTGAATAATTTTTTTAATCTCATCTGCTGTCTGGTTGCATATCTCTTTCTGTTTTCTTTTTGTTTTCTTTTTCGCCACTTTGTCACTTTACAGCCTGGAGGAACATTGAAATCCATAACTAAACTGACCACATGATATCTGTTCTCCTTCTGTCTTCCACCTTCCACGCACCTTCCTTCCATTGATAATAAAATGTGAGGCTGGATGAACACAGCAGGCCAAGCAGCATCTCAGGAGCACAAAAGCTGATGTTTCGGGCCTAGACCCTTCATCAGAGAGGGGGATGGGGTGAGGGTTCTGGAATAAATAGGGAGAGAGGGGGAGGCGGACCAAAGATGGAAAGAAAAGAAGATAGCTGGAGAGGAGAGTATAGGTGGGGAGGTGGGGAGGGGATAGGTCAGTCCAGGGAAGACGGACAGGTCAAGGAGGTGGGATGAGGTTAGTAGGTACAAAGGGGTGCGGCTTGGGGTGGGAGGAAGGGATGGGTGAGAGGAAGAACAGGTTAGGGAGGCAGAGACAGGTTGGACTGGTTTTGGGATGCAGTGGGTGGAGGGGAAGAGCTGGGCTGGTTGTGTGGTGCAGTGGGGGGAGGGGACGAACTGGGCTGGTTTGGGGATGCGGTGGGGGAAGGGGAGATTTTGAAACTGGTGAAGTCCACATTGATACCATTAGGCTGCAGGGTTCCCAGGCGGAATATGAGTTGCTGTTCCTGCAATCTTCGGGTGGCATCATTGTGGCACTGCAGGAGGCCCATGATGGACATGTCATCTAAAGAATGGGAGGGGGAGTGGAAATGGTTTGCGACTGGGAGGTGCAGTTGTTTGTTGCGAACTGAGCGGAGGTATTCTGCAAAGCGGTCCCCAAGCCTCCGCTTGGTTTCCCCAATGTAGAGGTAGCCACACCGGGTACAGTGGATGCAGTATACCACATTGGCAGATGTACAGTGGATGCAGTCCTTCCATTGATGTTTTGTGAGGATTTCATCAGTGCCAGCAGCCGTGATCGAATCGGAGGAACAGGTTACATTGCAATTACATTTAAATCCTCCCCCAACTGAAAAATCCCTCGAAAATTGAACACAATTTCAAGGAAGTTATAAAACACATATGGAGCAATGAATTGAATTGTTAATAATGTTTAATCGGTGTGACAGGATTATAGAACGAAAAAACACTGCTGATGGTTCGAAGCTGAAAGACTAACAGTGAAATGCAAGAGACACTTAGCAAGGCGGGACACAGTCTGACGCACACACACTACAAGATAACCAGGGGAATGGGGAGGGAATTTGTTGGTTATACCGGGATACAGGGTCAACAGCGAAAAGTGGGAGTCACTGGATTGGGAATCGCGGGATAAAGACACGTAACTGGGTCAGAGAATGGGGACAGCACAGCGAGGCTCCCTGTGGTACTCGCCTTGGACTGCCCCGCTTTTGGGCAGGTCTGAGTTCAGTTTCCGGAAACTGCAAGTTCTGTGAAGTGGGCGGGACTAAATTTGTGATTGACAGGTAGGGGGTGTTTTTCAGTCCAGAAACAGCCTCTGCTCCGCCTTTTCTTGGTGAATGTTTCCCTGCAGTCGAGTTGGTGAGTGTTTAGAACTCTGTCGGTTTCCCGGTAATGTAGGTGAACTGTAGCTCACTGTGTGTTAGATCATATCGCCAACCCTCTCTCATCCCCTTTCTCCCAATCCCCAGTTACACGCTGCTGGCTCAGGGAGCTCTGGCGGATGCGGGGCTGTGGTCAATCTCGGCGCTGGTTTCGGTTCACAGAAGACGGTTTAGTTTTTGAGGTAATGACAGATCATTCTGCCCAGCAGGACAGATTCTAATGTTGTCAGCAGGGACCATACAGCCCTCACAGACTGGGGTTAGTTTCTTTCCAGCAGAACAGACCGAGGAAGGGTCATCGGACCCGAAACGCTATATCTTCTTCCCAGATGCTGCCTGACCTGCTGAACTTTTCCAGCAACTTCCGTTTTGTTGTAGACGAAGGGGGGGACATGACTGACATGTATAAATTTATGAGGGAAATAGAGAAAACAAGAACAAATCTTTCTGCTTAGTGGTGGAATCAGTATCGGGCGACATGGATTGATGGTAAGCGGCGGGAAGTTTTGATGAGTTGAGCGGATTTTTTTCACTCAGATAATGGGGGGAAACTGAAACTCACTGCCTGGCAGCCTGGTCGAGCTAGAAATGGTCATAACATTTCCGGAACTATTGAGATGTATAAAATAAACACGGAAAGAACTGGGATGCTGTAAATCAGAAACAAAAAAGAAATTGTTGACAACATTCTGCAGATCTGGCAGCATCTTGGAGAGAAGTCAGAGCTCAAGTTTCGGATCGAGTTTTTGAAGCCAGGATGTAGAAACCCCAATGAGGAAAGAGGGGACCTAACTTCAGACAACCAACGCGGACAAGTGCTTGAAGTATCAGCGGGGAGAATTTTGCAGGCAGTTATCAGAACTCTTTTGAAAAGATTTGGGATTGTTATGGAAAAGGACAAGGATGGACCTGTAATCAAAGTTCTAACTTGGTTGATTTTAATAAGATATGATTTGGCCATAGTGCACAGGAAGTAGATACTTTCAGGTACATGTGCAAGAGGGAACATAAATGGAGAGATAAGGAGAGCTCTAAGGGAAATATGAATTGATACTGTCAAGTGAAATGAAGCAAAATGCTCTGTTGTTTTACAGGTAGACATATGGTTAAAGGATAAGGGGGAATGTGTAAGGTCCATTAAGGACCACAGAGGTATCTGTGCGTAGAACTAGAGAGTGTTGGCCTGGGTCGAAATGAATACTTTGTGTCAGTGCTCACTAGTGAAATAGATGAATCAGGGAGAAGGTCTGTGATAGAATGTGAAGAAACTATCACAGAGAGAGAGAGGAAGTACTGAGTAGTCTGGAAGGTTTAAATGCAGATCAGTATCCAAGGTCAAGTGAAATGTCTCCTGTGATGTTAGGATGAAATAGCAGGGTGCTTGCAAGGTTCTTAATTCCCCACTAACCACAAAGGGACCCTTCTGAAGGGCCACCGGACCCAAAACGTTAACTCTGTTTTCTCCTTCGCAGTTGCTGCAAGAAGTGCTGAGCTTTTCCAGCAACTTTGTTTTTGTTCCCAATACTTTTATTTAATCTCTTTGGACATCAGCAAGGCTTTTGGGAGACTGAAAGAAAAGCTAAGTGCGCATAGAATCCATTGAAATTTAGCAAATTGGATCCACAATTGGCTGAGGTTCAGGAAGCAGAGAGGTGGGTTTTTTCTTGTTTCTAACCGCAAATCTGTGCACATTGGTGTGGCAGAGTGGCCAATGTTGGGCCCTTATTTTTGTTTTAGGTAAATGCCTTAGATTTGAATGTATGAAGGTTGATCAGTTAGTTCAGATGATGCAAAAGTAATAGATGGTAAATAATGAGATGGATAGCCTTAGTTTACAGACAGGCTGATCAGTGGTAAATGGAATTTGATCTAGATTCGTGAATAGCAATACATGGACAAGTTATCCTGTCCTTGAATTCATTTGTTAATCAAACAGTTTGTGATTAGTTGACTAGCCAGGGAAGGAAGGCTATTTCCTTTTCCCATCAACATACACCATGACACAGTCCTGGATTGTAAATGGGGATTTTGGCTGTAAGACAATTTTGCTACATGTTGCTCACTCCACAGTTAGACCTCAAATGAGAGGCTCTAATGTATGGTGCTGCAAATTATGAGGAACGAAAATCACATTTTGGCTTTTATTGCTCATCAATTTGCTGTCCCCTAAATCTTGATCATCTCTAATAGAAATCATGCAAACATGAACATGAGGAAAGAGGCCACCATTTTAGCAGGAAAACAAATGTGTAAAGCTAAGAGAGCAAATGATGACAGTAAATTTAAGAGACGTACCAGAACCAACATTTGCAGTGTCGGCACCCTCCCTGGATTCACTCCCTGTCCCTTCCTTTGCTGCAAGTGAACAATTTCCCCACCCTACCACTCAGGAAGACGAAAGAAATGGAAAGGAAGGAGACATTGCTTTGCTCCCAGATGTTGCACAGAGGAAGAGGTTTCACTGGAAAGACAACATCTGCATTGTGAGCCCATAACTGAAGCAGCCAATAGGAATTGCTGTGCTCCGTGGTGATGTCTCAGGTTTCAGGCACGTGGACACGGGAGCCCCGCCCCCACCTGTTGTTCCCCTCCTGCTGCCAAGGTTTCCGGGGCAACCAGCGGGCGGCTCGAATCAGAGCGAGAAGCTGCTCGGGATCTGCCCCTCCCCCTCCCTCCGGCGGCAATTGCTGAATCAGAAGGTGACCATGATCAGCCTCTGACTGTTCTGTCTGTTTATGGTTTGCCTGTTCTGTCTGTGGGGAAAGGTATGGACCATGTGGAAGCAAAGAAGGAAGACCATGGAGGAATTTGAAAATAAGGATGGGTCTGAACAGCGGGCCTTAGATTGTTTGTTATGAAATGTTTGTTGGTGAGATGTGGCCAGTGCTGCCTGGATCAGCATTTATTGCCCATCTCGGGTGCTGTGGAGAAAGAGCTGCCATGGACCATGTCTATAATCTTTGACTGCCTATTATGCTGGGGACCAGGCAAGTCAGCGTTTCTACTGGACCTGAAGCCTGTCAATTTCGGATGGGTAAATCATGTTAGACAAATCTACAAAAGTGTTTTTTGAAAATGTAACTGATAGAACCCGGTGGATGGGGTCATTTGGATTTTCTCAAAGCTGCTGATCAAGTTCCGCTTAAGAGGTTAGTGTGCAAAATCAAAGTTCATAAGATTGTTGGGAATTTACTGGTGTCGATTGTGAATTGGTTAGCAGACAGGAAACAGTAGAAATAAATGATCTTTTTTCAGTGTCTAAGGCTTTGACAATTGGGACACCACAAAGATCAGTGCCCTTGGACCTCATGTGTTCAAAGTGTACATCAATGATTTGTATGTGCGAATCCAATGTACTATTTCTAGGTTTGTTGACACAAAAGAAGGGGGATTGTGAGTGAGCAGGACATAAAGAGACTTCAGAGTAATTTAGATGATTTGAGTGAGTAGCAAATGCATAGCAGATGCAGTATCAGTGTGAAGTTATCCACTTTGGTACCAAATTCAGAATGGCAGAGTATAATTCAAGTGGTGGTCGATTTGGAAATGTTCATGTACAAAGGGACCTGGGTGTGCTTGTACACCAGTCATTCAATACAAGCTTGTAGGTGCAGCAAGCAGTTAGGAAGGCAAATGGAACTTTCTCCTTCATTTCAAAAGGGTTTGAGTATGGCAGCAAGGTGGTCTTACAGCAGCTGTGTTGGGTTTTGTGAGGCCACATTGAAATCTATGAGCAAGTTTGGTCTCCAAAACAAAGAAACATTATTCTTGCTGCAGGCAAACAGCAATTTCTTGTGTTGCTGAGTGAGGGACAGAAGTTATCACTGACCATGAATCAAGAAGAAGCTCCAGTTGCTGTCTTGGTTTCAAGTCAGATTTGGAGATGATGTCACTTGTTGACAACACTTTAAAGCATTTCCCAAAGCGGGAAGTGGGTGATGTTCCCTCACTTTTGCTTCATTTCCCTCTGGCAAAACAAGACAGAGTCTGAGGGTCTAGGCCCGAAGCGTCAGCTTTTGTGCTCCTGGGGTGCAGCTTGGCCTGCTGTGTTCATCCAGCCTCGCATTTTGTTGTCTGAGGCACTGTTTGGTTTAGGCATACCCACTGCAGGGCTCTGCTCCCCACCCCACCACCTCCCCCTGCTACACACACTAAGAAAGGAATGATGTGGATAAAGTAATCCAAAAGGTGTAGTGTGAAATACAAGACAAAATAGAGAGAGGTAGTGTTAGAGGAGCTGGAATCATTGAAAGTGGATGAGTCACCAGGCCCAGATAGATAGTTCCCTGGCGTGTTGAAGGAAATAGCAGATGTTGTGAGGATTAATTTTCAATCTTCACTTGACTCAGGTGAGGTGCCAAGGGGCTGGAGGAATGCAAATGTGGTGTTGTTGTTTAAAACAAGTACAAAGGAAATGCCATACAACTATAGGCCAGTCACTCTTACTTTGGTGGTGGGCAAACTGTAAGAATCAATCCTGAGAGATCAGAGAAACTGTCAGTTAGAAATGCATGAACTTGTCCGGGATAGTCAGCATTGCTTTGATGAGGGAAGGTCATACTTGAGCAATTTGACTGAATTCTTTGAGAAATTGGTAAGGAGTCTCAGTGTGGGTAGTGAAGTGGATATTGTTTTCATAGATTTTGTTAGGATATTTGACAAGATCCCACACAGCAAACTGGTCAAAAGTAAAAACGCATGGATAACAGGGTAATGTGTTGAATTGGATCCTCTGTTTACAGTGCTCTGACATATTTCCAGCTGCAAGTTCCAGCAGGAGACTGTAATATAGGAAGCAGTGAAATTGTTTCAGAGCTGAGCATAATGGACTAT
The DNA here is from genome assembly GCF_030684315.1 of Stegostoma tigrinum. Classification (NCBI taxonomy): domain Eukaryota; kingdom Metazoa; phylum Chordata; class Chondrichthyes; order Orectolobiformes; family Stegostomatidae; genus Stegostoma; species Stegostoma tigrinum. Next base: position 649,828 of record NW_026728103.1, read on the forward strand.
TCAGCAAATTTTGAGTTGGTACTGCTGTGTTCTGTTATCTGTGAGAGTTTGCATGGTCCAGGGCTGATGTGACTCCTTTAATCTGGCTCTGAATTCATGTTCACCATTGCTGTATTTCATCTCTACTGTCCTAGATCTTCTGTCTGCAATTGTCTAACTTCTGTCCCTGCATTTTAGCTCTGTTTTGTGTTTTACTGTTACATCTGCTAATTGTGCCTTAATTAGACTTCCACCACTGCCTATCCCCTGACCGTGTGCTTTTGACTGACCAACTTGATTTTCTCACAGAATTGTTAATAGTCAGAAATTGTTTTTAGTGTTCTGCTATCAACTTCTACTCTGCAAATTACAAGATTCATCCAGTTCACATTTTATAACCTACCATTTTGATTTTATGGTTTCTGTCTCACTCTCCTTGTTTCATCCAAATCAGCTGAACATGGTTTTCAGAAGAGGAGATTTTGCAGTTTACAAACTGAAACCAAACGTCACTCAGGATCTGAGAGAGTTACCAAACGTATCACAACCTGAATACAACAGAATATTGGACATGGAAGGAGAAAGCACTGTTCCCAGTGGGGAGAAACTGGTTCTGTTTTTGGGTAAGGCTTCAATCAATCATCTGGCTTATCAGAATGTAACACACTCATAATGATTAGAAGCCATGGAGATGAGGGGATTGTGGAAAAGACTTCTTTCATCCATCAGTACTGAAAAATCATCAGCATAGTTACACCAGGAAGAAGCCATTCACCTGTTCTGAGTGTGGAGAGAGACTCACTCAAATCATCCACCCTGCTGACACACCAGAGTGTGGCAAGAGGCTGTTCACCCCCACAGAGTGTGGAAAGAGATTTATCAATTCTTCAAACCTGGTGACACACCGGCAAGTTCACACTGATGAGTGACCTTTTAAATGCCCAGCCTGCAGGAAGTGCTATGAAAGGTCTGGGGAACTAATGCTCCATCAATGTGCTCACACTGAAAGAGACTGTTTGGGTGTCCTGACTGTGGGACAACATTTCAGTGATCATCTCGGCTCACTGTATACCATTACGTTCACATTAGGGAGAAGCCCTTTACCTGCTCTGACCGTGGGAGGGAAGTCAGTCAGTCACCCCATCTGCTGAGGCACCAGCACATTCACACTGTGCAGTGACCATTCACCTGCCCCAGCTGTGGAAAGGGAATCACACAGGTGTCATATCTGCTGAGTGACCAGAGAGTTCACAAGAAACTGCAGTGATTGGGCTTTACTATTAACCGTGTTCAGGAATTAACCAGGTTCATTGTGATCTGTTTCTGCTGATATTAATAACCACCTGTTCAGGTATATGTTAATGTAGATACGTATCAAATAAACCAGTTTTGTGTAAAATACAATGTTTCATCTTCTTATTGTCTCTAACACAGGGGATTCCCTTTCAATTGCTGTCCCACTCCCCTCCACCCTCACCTTTAACAAGAAGTATGAAAGCTCCATTGTCACTGAGATGAAGACCATCTGATCAGTTGCCTCTGCCCAGACTGGGAAAATTGCTCTGGAAAATGGGTCTGATTTTCCACCAATGTATTTACTCACAGAGGAAAGACCATTCAGGTGCTCTTGTTGCAGGGCTGGCCTCAGGCAATCGTCTGTCTCACTGCGCATCAGTGTGTTCACACAACAGGGAAGCTGTTCACTTGGTCTGAGCATGAGAAGATTCACTCAGACCTTTCACCTTCTGAGACGCCAGTGAGTTCATTAGTGACTACAGGAGTTGGATTTCCTGTTAATCAGATGCGAGACACATTCATTTTCTCATTTTGTCTTTTTTCTACTGGTGTTAATAAATTCCAGAAGTTTTAAATGCAAATATTCAGAATAAAAACTCACATGAATTAGCTTAGTGTTAAACCCAGTGTGTTGAGTCTTTTTCATAGCTCGAACACAAGTGAGTCCCTTTTGAAGGCTCTCCCTCTTTCTTCTCATGACACGGGTGAGACGTTCAAGGAGCTGAGACCCCAGTACAATTGAGACAATCTGATTGGTTGCCTCTGCTGCTCCCCTCCCTTCCTCGAACTCATTGGGTCAAACTGCTTGTCAAGTGCTTCTAGCCTGACCCCGGATCCCCAGCTTTCTCCAGTTTCTCTCCTGTCAGAGCTTGTCTTGCCCATGAGGCCCATGTTCGTTCCACTGACCTATTCTCACGAAACATATTTGCTAATAATGTTAAAGTTCACTGTCCCTTAAAATTTCATCTTCCCAATTTTTTTTGAAAAGCCTAGATTTCATGGTATTTGCAAAGACTTGAACTTGGTGTTCACCAAAGAGCTGTTCTCGGTCCCTCCTATTTCTCGCCTACACGCTGCCACTTTTAAACATCATCCAGAAGCATTTTGTTAGTTTTCACATGGTCACTGACAACTACCCGTTCTAACTCATCACCAGCCCTGTCTATTCCTCTATTGTTATTCAATGATCCCACACCTAATACTGGAAAAGCTGAAATGTCCTCCAGGGAAACGTTTGAAAGAACAATCCATTTTCTTCAGTTACTGCTACACATTCCATTCTCAAAATCTGAACCTGTAACTCTTTCCTGAGAGTAAGGCTGAACTACACTGCTCATAGTCTCAGTCACAGATTTGACATGAAGATGAATTTTCAATCACAAAACCATCCTTTCACTCACACCAGATATTCTAATTTCCATAAAGTCAGCCATCTCCACCTCAGCCCAGCTCATCTGATCCTGAAATCCTTGTCTGTGTCCATGTTAAACTTGATAATTGCAATGCATTCCTGATCACCTTCTCACGTTCACCCCAGACCCGTGTGGAAATGTGAGGTCTCCCAAAATCTGTGTTCTGCAATTCCTGTTGACATTCCCGCTAAACTGTGTGAGTGCAGTCACTCCAAGCTTAAGTGGTCTGACTGAGGCATTGACTTCCAGTTTTGGAAGTCATGAGCGTGCACCATCCCTGGAGGCCTGCACAACCAGAATAAAAATGAGAGGGAATTCTGGTCCTGTTCACCCAACACCTCTTTGTTCCCTGAGAGTGTTGCTGCTCATTTCCCTTGCTGTGTTGAACTCTGAGGTCTGCCTGCAGCAGCAGCAGTGTTTGCTCGTGGGACCTTGGTGCTCCGCTGGATCTTTTTAAACCTGTCCTTGTAGTGAATCTGTTAATCTTGGCCCTCGTCGGCTGAAATCTAAATATTAGAGCATTTATACAATTTCATTTTTCCACTCCAGTCTCTTCCTTCCCTCTCCCTTGTCTGCTTTGAATTCACCACACATTGTGTGCAGTAACAGACTGAAATCAATGAGATAATGTTTTTAGTGGGGTCATGAGAACTATGAAGAATGTAGAAGAATTAACTGAATTACTGTTAATTTTCAACCTATTTAAAATAACCTTTCTTCAGTTTAAATGTGTTGAATATGGAAGGAACGCTTTAAAGTTTCAAAATTTGTACATGTGAAGGAAGAAAAATTGAACAAGTCCTTTTGCACTCTTGAAATGTCAGAACTGTCTGTCTCCTTGTTTGTTTGTGGTGCTGTGTGACCAAGTTAATCCCATTCTATAATTATTTGGTGGATTTCCTCCCCTGGTTTAATTACACCCATAATAAATAAGAAGAACATAAGTAGATGCAGTAAATTTTACTTATTTTAAATAAAATAATTAGTTTTTAAAGCCCAATCAGGTGGTAGGGAAGGTGATGTGTTGTGACTTCAGGATGTGGGAACTCCTGGAGACTGGTGTGATCCCAGACTGATATATCTTCAATAAGCATCTGCGGCTAGAGGAACCTCAGCCCATAATCATTGAATTAGATGTTATATTACAAATGCTGCAAAATATCAGGGAGAAAGTTACCTGGACAGTTTGTTCCAGGTGATAGTCACAGCTCATAGGTATTCTCATCTTATTTGGTCCATGGTTAGGGGCATGAAAATACATAAGGCAGGTTTGGGGATTTTCTTACATTTCTAAGAACAGCATTTGAAATCTAAATGCAGGTAAGTGTGACAGTATGGAGAAACTGGGTTTGACTGTAGCGGTATACTGGCAGACCTTCAAGAAGACATTTACCAAATCTTAGCAACAATGTATCCCAGTCAGAAAGTGACTAAATAATGAAGTTAAGAATACTTCCAAATTTAAAGAAACACTGCACCCATTTACAAAGGTCAGTGGTAGGTCAGAAGATTGTACAAATTTGAGTGAACAAAGAATGATACTAAAGAACAGGAAGAAAGAGTGTTATTAAACTAGGGAGGGTTCAGAAGAGATTTACCAGGATGTTGCTAGCATGGAATGTCAGTTACAGAGGAAGACTGGATACGCTGGGACTGCTTTCTCTGGTGCATTGGATGTTGAGGGGTGACCTTATTGGGTTTATAAAATCAGGATTAATGGTAGGTGCCATTTTCCAAGGATGGGGGTTTCAAGACAAGCGGGCATATTTTTAAGGTGAGAGGAGAAAATTTTAAAAAAACACGTTTTCTAACATGGAATGAACTTTCTGAGGAAGTAGTGGATGTCAGCACAGTTACACTGTTTAAAAGACACTTAGAAATGTATTTCCACAGGATGAGGGTGTCGCTGACTCGGCAGCATTTATTGTCCATTCCTAAACAGTTTAGAGTCAACCACATTGCTGTGGGTTTGGAGTCATATGTAGGCCAGACCAGGAAGGATGGCAGTTTCCTTCCTAAAAGGACAGTAGTCAACCAGATGGGTTTTCCTGACAATTGGCTATGGATTCACTGTCATCATTCGCTTCTTAATTTCAGATATTTATTGAATTCAAATTCCACCATGGGCCACGGTGGGAATCAAACCCAGGCCCCAGAACATTCTCAGGGTCACTGGGTTAACAGTCCAGCGATAATACCACTAGGCCATCACCTTCCCATTGGGTGGGGGGGGGGGGTTGTGCACTGATTCTCAATCCCCAGGACTCCCTGGGTCACCACAGTCTAATCAGAGCACACAATATGCCTGATAGCAAAGTGTGGAGCTGGATGAACACAGCAGGCAAGCAGCATCTCAGGAGCACAAAAGCTGACATTTTGGGCCGAGACCCTTCATCAGACAATATGCCTGACTTTGCTGTCTGTTGAATCAAATTAACAGAAAATACAACCAAGTTCTGTCCTTAACAAGCTCTCCTGTATATTACAAATACGAGAACAGAGTTAGTTCTCATATCAGTTTTCTCACTATGCTCAAGCGAAGGTGAGATTTGAATTCCTGATATGCAGAAACAAGAATCCTTTCAATGTCTCAGATAAGTAAATATCATCAAGAATGTCAGAGTCAATGTCCCAGCAGACTCAGAGAAAGGGAAGTTGACATCATCCCATAAGCTGCTCATGTGCAACTTGCAATTCCCAACACCCAACTTCAGGACTCTGATGTTCTCAGTGGCATTTCCTGATGGGAAACCTGCAAACTGCACACAAGTCAGGTAGGTGTTGAACCTACAAACCTAAGATCTGCAGTCAGATGTGTTACTCATTACACCATTGACCTGCTAGTGCTCACATGCTGCAGAGTTGTGGTGTTAACAGGGACATCACCATCACTGCTGCACTTCAGTGGCCCCCACTTTGAGATTAGGTGAATTTCACTGGCAAAAAAGAAACACATTTGTTCTCAGGTAGTTTCTTCAGTATGCCCTTCTGTCTGTGCTGGAACTTCCTGTTATTTTACTCACCGTCAGCCACTCCAGTGAAATGTATTTTCAGGCTTTGAGTCATGGTTTGTTCAATTAGATTATGGGTGATCTGGTAATTCTCAACACCACTCTCCTGACTTTCCCCACTAGAGTCTCTTACTGATTAGAAATCTGACTTAATGTGCCAGTCTCGACAGCTCTCTGCAGTCAAGAATGCCACAAATTCATAACTCTCAGAGAGAAGAAATTCCTCCTCAGCTCTGTCTGAAATGTGTGAACCTCGTTCTGAGATTCTATTTTCTGTCCTAAGATTGTCCCAGAAGGGGAAACAACTTTGACAAGAAGCTGTCAAGCTCCTAAGAGAAGCTTTCTAGTTATTAGTCTATTAGTCTTATTGTTTCAATAAGGAGCAGGGCTTATGTAGTCCTGTGGCCAGTATTTAGGAGCAGCTAAATACTCAGGAGTGGACAAATATGTGATTTGTTCCCGGTGTAGCGTGTTGATTTCATCTCTGAAGTAAAACCCACAGTGATTCAGATGGAGTTACACTGTTTATGCTGTTGTCACTGTGAAGAATTCCTGGGATTTATCAGTTTGTACAAGAACAACAATTCTCTGAATGAGGACTGAACCTGGGAAAGGGCTGTGAGAGCACCAAATCCTAACCACTAGACGAGCAGGGAACACAACATTAATTCGCCTCTCAAGGCCATGGGGAATGGAATTGGAGCTGTGAAGGAAACAGAAACAAAAGATGTGGCTGGGACAGGTATGCAGCTGACAAAGAAACAAGTTGAAACAAACAAAGAGAACAGAATAGGGGGCAGCATTCACACACTAATTGTTAGTCTCGATGGTGAATCCAGAAAACTGTAAAGTGCTGAATTGAAAGGTGTGCTGCTTTCTTGGAGCTGACATTTAGCATCATTGGAAGAGTGCATTGAGCCGATGACAGAAATATCAGTGTGACAGCAATATGGAGCATTAAAACGTAGAACTTTCTCCAACAGGTTATGGATACTAAGGACCAACTACACATTTTAAAACTGCAGTGTTAGATTTTTGTTAAAGTCTTCGAGCAATTTGGAATAAGCATCAGTCCTCTTTGCATTGAATGGTGGAGGAGTCGAAAGGGATTAAGTTCACTCTTTTTGCTGATGGAGATTCAGTGAAAAGAAAGTTTAGGTAAGATTAATAATTAGAAAGCTTCTCTTGGAGATTTTTGTATCTTTTTCTATGAATATTTCAATAAAACTGCGTTTGATAGCCTGGCCACTGCTTGAGGTATTGGGGCTAATATGGGAAAGAAGCAAATGTCTTCAGATACCAGGAAAATGGCTTGGGTAATGAATTTCAATCAAACTTGATCAAGAGCAGGGATGTGTTGTCACAGTTATACAGGCATTGGTGAGGCTACAGCTAGAATGTTCAGTGCAGTTTTGGTCTCCTTTTCTGAGGACGGGTGCTCTTGCTCTCACGGGAGTGAAATGAAGGTTTACCAGGCCAATTCAAGTGATGGCAGGACTGACATATGAGGAGATATTGACTGGGTTAGGATTGTTTTCGCTGAAGCTCAGTTTCTTTGAGGGGCGATTTCATGGAGACTTATAAAATTCGAACAGGACGAGACAGGATAATTGCAGGGAGGGTGTTCCTGATGGTAGATGTGTTCAATCAGGGGTCACAGTCTGAGGATTCGGGGGAGACGATTTAGGATGGAGATGAGGAGACATTTCTGCACCCAAAGAGTGGTGAGCCTGCGGAATTCATTGCCACGGGAAGTAATTGATGCTAAAAAAATGAATGTATTCAAGAGGCAGCTAGATATAGCACTTGGGGGAAATGAGATCAAAGGTTATGGGGAGAAAGCAAGATTAGGCTATTGATTTGAATAATCAGCCATGCTTGTGATGAATGGTGGAGCAAGCTCAAAGGGCCAAATGCCCTCCTGATCCTTCTATCTTCTCTGCTTCTATCTTCTGAACAGTTAAACTTATTTTGACTGAAGTAAGGTAATAAAATTAATTATGCGCCTAACATTTAATTGAAGAGGACATCCTGCAATTAATCAAATATGCTAGTTACTCTCCAGTTAGAAACCGATGATTGAACAATGAGGCTTACAAATTTGACCTACAACAGTCAAAGAACATGATGCATTTCCAAGTCAGGACAGTGTGTGGCTTGGAGGGGAAGTTGTAGACACCATTATTTCCCAAGTATCTGGTGCCCTTGACTTTCTGGGTGATCAAGTTATCGTTTTGGAATGTGCTGTCTCAGGAGCCCTGGTCAGTTGCTTAAGCTGGTGGTGTTTGTACTGCTGCTTCTGGGTACCAGGTGACAAAGTCATTCCTGCCAACCTCAAATATACATACTGGGAAAAGTAGGCCATTCAGCCCCTTGAGCCTGCTTTGCCATTCACTCAGATCATGTCTGCTCCTGTATCCTCCAAATAACCTTTGATTCCATTCACAAAAATCTCTGATCCCTGCAGTTGACAATTCTAAGGTGACCTCAGATTACTTCTGCTTCACAGCGATGACTGTGATCAACATGGGATGATCAATGACATGGCTAAGATTGTTTGTGGCCAGGAATTGAATCACACACTGTTGATCGCTGCATGGGTTTCACATACAGGACACATGATTACAGATTTCTTTAACCCAGTCTCTGAGTGTCTGATTAGTGTAGTTTGACCCCAGAAGGCTCTCACATTACTCACTGAGCCTGTGTCCTCAGACACGAACAGCCACTTACTCTGCCCACTCCAAGTTTGGTAGAAACTGTTTCCTCAATTGCAGTTTGAGTCATATCTCAGCCCTTTAATCAAGGTGATTCCCCCAAACCTTCATTCCTTTTTGTTCCTTGTGATACTGTCGACGCTATCAGTTCTGAGCTTCCACACATTCCCACCCAGTTCTTTCTGTATGCTCCATATTGAAGTGGTGAACTGTTCTCTAAGTGAACCAGGGATGTGCCAGGAGATGATGGGAGGCTCGTGCATTTCCAATGTCAACCTCAGAAGAAGGAAGATGCAGGAAATCACTGCTCATGGAGCATGAATCCTGAAATGTTGGGGAACGCTGCCGAGATGGAGGATGCAGAAGCAGGCGAGGATGATTAATTACCTGGTCAGACTTTCATGCTGGAAATCATCAGCACCATGTTTCTCACTGCCACACGGGAGAATATCAAATTGCAAATAAGTCAGGTGGGAATAGATAATAATGAGGTGTAAGTGCATGCAAACAGGAGTCTCACTACTTACCACCAAGCTCTTTGTCTCTGTTAAAATCTTGGGTGGAAAATTTGACTTTTCAGTCTTTGACATTGAGAATTTCATTATTGAAGTCGCACCATATTTTCCCAACAGCTTTACATAATGTTTGCTGTGGGACACATATTAGGTCTTGACGCTGAAAGTGACGGAAAGATTGGGTTTTGTTTTTAAGTGATCACAGGACCTTTGCTGGATACCAAGAGGAAGAGAGACACTCTCTTGTCCACAGGAGTAACCGAAGTTTGGGAACAGAAAGAATCCCGAGTTAGAAAAGAGAAGAGCCCTAAACATGCAGCAGTCATCAACAGGACATCACTTATTCTCAACGTATCTTCCAGAAATTGAGGATACACTGTTTCAAATTACATTCATACATTTTGATTCAATAGAGTACTTAAGTTCCAGTCCAGATTTGGGATTAACAACATCAACAGAAATAAAACACAACTTTCAGCATGAACTCTGTTGTAATTAACAGCAGCAACAGCACAATCCATCCCCTGCAGTTGCTTGTGAACTCACTGACATGTCTGTACGTGACATGACTGAGTAAGTTGCTTCCTACTCATGAAGCAAATGAACACCCTCTTCCCCGATGTGACTTTGCTGGTGTCTCAGCAGTGTCCTCTGCTTTTACATTCAGAGTATATTCAGAACATTCAAAATGGCTGTTATCTGTGTGAACAGGCTGATAGGAATTTAGGTCAGATTGGCGAGTGAATGCTTTTGTACACAGAGAGCAAGGAAGCGGCCTCTCCCCAGTGTGAATCTAATGATATTTAATGAGGATCCATGAGTGTCTAAATGACCTCCAGCAGTGAGAGCACAAAGCTGTTTCTCGGTGTGAACAAGCTGGTGTTTGACCCAGTTTATCCTTTAAAGCTGTTCTCACAATCAGAGCAGTTAAACAGCCTCTCATCAATGTGAGACCTAAACCCCATCTCTTCTTCCGCAACATTGATGACTGTATCAGCACTGCCTTGTGCTCCCACGAGGAGCTCAAACAGTTCATCCACTTCACTAACACCTTACACCCCAAACTTAAGCTCATCTGGACCATCTCTGACACCTCTCTCTCCTTCCTGGGCCTCTCTGTTTTCATCTCTGGCAACCACCTGGAAACCGATTTCCATTTCAAGCCCACTGACTCCCACAGCTACCTAGAATATACCTCCTCCCACCCACCTTCCTACAAAAGCGCCATCCCTAATTCCCAATTCTTTCGGCTCCGACGCTTCTGCTCCCAGGATGAGGCAATCCACTCTCGTACATCTCAGATGTCCTTGTTTTTCAAGGACCTCAACTCCCCCCCTTCAGTGGTGGAGAATGCCCTCGACCATGTCTCCCTAATTTCCCGCAACTCATCCCACACATCCCCTCCCGGCAATAACAATCAAAACAGAATCTCTCTCATCCTCACGTACCTCTCCACCAACCTCCAATCCAACGCATTATCCTCCGACACTTCCGCCATCTGCAGTCTGACCCCACCACCGAAGACATATTTCCCTCCTCAACCTTATCTGCTTTCCGGAGGGACCACTCACTCCAGGACCCCCCTGTCCACTCCACACTCCCCCCAGCCCTGCCACACCCAGAACTTTCCGTTGCAACAGCAGGAAGTGCTACCCCTGTCCTTACACTTCCCCCATCACCTCCATCCCAGGCCCAAAGAAGACTTTCCACCTCAATCAGAT